>NW_024717076.1:0-23245 GCF_018991925.1 Homarus americanus | reverse complement strand
CTCTGACACTCCCAGGTACACCTCTGACACCCCCAGGTACACCCTCTGACACTCCCCAGTACACCTGACACTCCCCAGGCACACCTCTGACACCCCAGGTACACCCTGACACTCCCAGGCACACCTCTGACACCCCAGGCACCTCTGACACCCCAGGCACACCTCTGACACCCCTGGTACACACCTGACACTCCCAGGTACACCTCTGACACTCCCAGGCACACCTCTGGCACCCCAGGTACACCCTCTGACACTCCCAGGTACACCTCTGACACTCCCAGGCACTCTGACACCCCAGGTACACCTCACACGCCCAGGCCTCTGACACTCCCAGGTACACCTCTGACACCCCAGGTACACCCCTGACACCCCAGGTACACCTCCTCGACACCCCAGGTACACCCCAGACACTCCCCAGATACACCTCTGACACTGCCAGGTACACCTCTGACACTCCCAGGTACATCTCTGACACCCCAGGCACACCTCTGACACCCCAGAGATACACCGCAGACACT
This sequence comes from Homarus americanus, assembly GCF_018991925.1. Lineage (NCBI taxonomy): Eukaryota > Metazoa > Arthropoda > Malacostraca > Decapoda > Nephropidae > Homarus > Homarus americanus. The sequence continues at coordinate 22,727 of NW_024717076.1, read as the reverse complement.
CCCAGGTACACCCTGACACCCTGGGTACACCCCCTGACACCCCAGGTACACCCCTGACACTCCCAGGTGCAACCTCTGACACCTCCCAGGTACACCTTGACACTCCTCAGTTACACCTCCTACACCCCAGTTACACCCTGACACTCCCAGGCACACCTCCTGACACCCCATGTACACCTCTGACACTCCCAGGTACACCTCTGACACTCGAGGTACACCCTGACACCCGAGGTACATCTCTAACACACCCAGGTACACCTCCTGATACTCCCAAGCACACCCTGACACTCCCAGGTACACCTCTGACACTCCCCAGGTACACCTCCGTGACACCCCAGGTACACCTCTGACACCCCAGGCACACCTCAGACACTCCCAGGCACACCTCTGACACCCCAGGTACACCTCTGACCCAGGCACATCTCTGACACTCCCGGTACACACCCTGACACTCCCAGGTACACCACTGACTCCTAGGCACACCTCTGACACTCCCAGGTACACCTCCGACACTCCCAGGTACAACTCTGACACTCCCAGGTACACCTCTGACACCCAGGCACACCCCAGACACCCCAGGTACACCTCAGACACTCCCAGGTGCACCTCTGACACTCCCAGGCACACCTCTGACACTCCCTGGTACACACTTGACACCCCAGGTACACCACTGACACCACAGGTACACCTCTGGCACCCCAGGTACACCTCTGACACGCCCAGGTACACCCTCTGACACCCAGGCACTCCTCCTGACATCCCTGGTTCACCTCTGACACCCCAGGTACACCTCTGACACCCCAGGCACACCTCAGACACTGCAGGCACACCTCTGACACCCCAGGTACACCTCTGACACTGGCAGGTACACCTCTGACACCCCAGGTACACCTCTGACACACCCAGGTACACCTTGGATACTCCCAGGTACACCCTGACACTCCCAGGTACCCTCTGATGCCCCAGGCACACCTCTGACACTCCTCAGGTACACCCCTGACACTGCAGTACACTTTATTCCCAGGTACACCACTGACACTCCCACGTACACCTCTGACACTCCCAGGTGCACCTCTGACACCCCTGGGCACACCTCTGACACCCCGGCACACCTCTGACACCCCAGGCACACCTGACACTCCCAGGTACCTCAGACACTTCCAGGCACACCTCAGACACCCCAGGTGCACCTCTGACACTCCCAGGTACACCTCTGACACCCCTGGTACACACTTGACACCCCAGGCACACCACTGACACTCCAGGCACACCTCTGACACTCCCAGGTACACCTCTGACACACCCAGGCACACTCTAGACACCCCAGGCACTCCTCTGAAATTCCAGCTCTACACCCCAAGCACACCATACCCCAGGTACACCCTCAGACACTCCCAGCACATACTGCCAGGCACACCTCTGATACTCCCAGGTACACCCTGACACTCCCAGGCACACACCCTGACACACCCAGGCACACCTGACACTCCAGGTACACCTCTGACACTCCCAGGTACACCCTGACACTAGGTACACCCCTGACACTCCCAGGTGCACCCTCTCTGCACTCCCAGGTACCTCTGACACTCCCAGGTACACCTCTGACACCCCAGGCACACCTCAGACACCCACACCTCTGACATTCCCTGGTACACCACTGACACTCCCAGGCACACCTCAGACTCTCCCAGGCACACCCCTGACACTCCCAGGTACACCCTCAGGTACACCCTGACACTCCCAGGCACACCATTGACACCAGAGCCACACTGACACCCCAGGCATCCCAGACACTCGTGTACACTTCTCACACTCCCAGGTAACCTCCGACACCCCAGGCACACCTCCACACTCCCTGGCACACCTCCTGAAAATCCCAGGTACACCTCTGACACTCCTGCACTCTGACAATCCCAGGCACACCTCTGACACTCCCAGGTACACCTTGACACTCCCAGGTACACTCTGACACTCCCAGGTACACCTCCGACACTCTGGCACACCTCCGATACCCCAGGTACACCTCTGACACTCCCAGGTACTCTCTGACACTTCCCTGGTACACCTCTGACACCCCAGGTACACCAATGACACACTCCCAGGCACACCACTGACACCCCAGGTACACCACTGACACCCTAGGTACACCCCAGACACTCCATGCACCTCCTGACATTCCCTGGTTCACCTCTGACACTCCCAAGCACACCTCCGACACCCCAGGTACACCTCAGACACTGTACACCTCTGACACTGCCAGGTACATCTCGACACTGCCAGTACACTCTGACACCCCAGACACCTCTGACACTGCCAGGTACATATCTGACACTGCCAGGCACACCTCTGACACTCTCAGGTACACCCCACACGCCCAGGCACACCTCTGACACTCCCAGGTACACCTGACACTCCCAGGTACACCAACCCAGGTACACCTCCGACACTCCCAGGTACACCCAGACACTCCCAGGCACACCTCTGACACTGCCAGGTACATCTCTGACACTGCCAGGTACACTCACCCCAGGCACCCTGACACTCCCAGGCACCCCCTGACACTCCCCAGGTACACCTCTGACACTCCAGGCACACCTCTGACACTCAGGCACCCCAATCCCAGACATCTGACACCTGGCACACCTCCGACACTTCCAGGCACACCTCTGACACCCCAGTACACCAATGACACCCAGGCACACCACTGACACTCCCCAGGCACACCTCTGACAATCCCAGGCACACCTCACACACGCCCAGGTACACCTCTGACACTCACAGCAACATTCTGACACTTCCAGGCACACCTCCGACACTTCCAGGCACACCCTGACACTCCCAGGCACATAAATGACACTCCCAGGCACACCCACTGACACCAGGTACACCTCTGACACTCCCAGGTACACCTCTGACACACCCAGGTACTCCTCTGATGATCCCAGGTACACTTCTGACACTCCCAGGTACACCTCTGACATTCCCATGTACACCCTCTGACCCTCCCTGGCACACCACTGACACCCCAGGTACACAGACACCCCAGGCACACCTTGACAATCCCAGGCACACCTAAACACTCCCAGGTACACCTCTGACACTCCCCAGGCACACCTCTGACACTCCAGGCACACCCCTGACACTCCCAGGTACACCTCCTGACACTCCCAGGCACACCTCAGACACCTTGCACACCTCTGACACTGCCAGGCACATCTCTGACACTGCCAGGCACACCTCTGACACTCCCAGATACACCGCCGATACCACAGGTACACCCCTGACACTCCCAGGCACACCTGACAATCCCAGGCACTTCCCTGACACCCCAGGCAAACCTCAGACACCCCAGGCACACTTCAGACACCCAGGCACACCTCAGACACCCTGCAGCACCTCTGACACTCCCAGGCACACCCCTGACACTCCCCTGGTACACACTTGACACTCCCAGGTACACCACTGACACCACAGGCACACCTCTGGCACTCCCCAGGCACACCTCTGACACGCCCAGGCACACCCCAGACACTCCCCAGGTACCCTCTGACACCCCTGGTTCACATCTGACACTCCCCAAGCACACACCCATGACACCCCAGGCACACCTCAGACACTGCAGGCACACCTCTGACACTGCCAGGTACACCTCTGACACAGGCACACCTCTGACACCCAGGCACACCTCTGACACACCCAGGCACACCTGACACCCCAGGCACACCTGACACTTGAGACACCTCTGATGCCCCAGGCACTCCTCTGACACCTCAGGCACACCTCTGACACTAGGTGCACCTCTGACACTCCCAAGTACACCCCACACCCCAGGCACACCCTGACACCCCACACACCCCAGACACCCAGGCACACCCCAGACACTTCCAGGCACACCTCAGACACCCCAGGCACCTCTGACACCCCAGGCACACCTCTGACACCCCTGGCACACACCTGACACTCCCCAGGCACACCACTACACCCACAGGCACACCCTCTGGCACTCCCAGGCACACCCGTGACACGCCCAGGCACACTCCAGACACCCCAGGCACCCTCTGACATTCCCCAGGTTCACCTCACACCCCAAGCACACCTCTGACACTCCCCAGGCACACCCCCAGACACTCCCAGGCACACCTCTGACACTGCCATCTACACCTCTGATACTGGCAGGCACACCCTGACACCCCAGGCACACCTCTGACACACCCAGGCACACCTCGATACCCCAGGCACACCTCTGACACTCCCAGGCACACCGCTGACACTCCCCAGGCACACCCCTGACACTCCCAGGTGCACCTCTGACACTCCCAGGTACCTCTGATGCCCCAGGTACCCTCTGACACTCTCAGGCACACCCCAGACACCCCAGGCACACCTCTGACATTCCCTGGTACACCACTGACACCTAGGCACACCCCAGACACTCCCAGGCACACCTCTGACACTCCCAAGCAAACCCCAGACACCCCCAGGCACACCTCTGACACCCCAGGCACACCATTGACACCCCAGGCACACATCAGACACCCCAGGCACATCCCAGACACCTCAGGCACACTCTCACACTTGCACCTGACACCCCAGGCACACCTCTGACACCCCTGGCACACCTCCGACACCCCAGGTACACCTCTGACACCCCAAGGCCTGACACTCCCAGGTACACCTCTGACACTCCCAGGCACACCTTGACACTCTGCAGGTACACCTCTGACACTCCCAGGTACACCTCCGATAATTCCCAGGCACCTCCGATACCCCAGGCACACCCCCAGGTACTCCTCTGACACCCCCTGGTTCACCTCTGACACCCCCAGGCACACCAATGACACCCCAGGTACACCACTCCCCAGGCACACCACTGACACCCTAGGCACACCCCAGACACCAGGTACCCTCTGACATTCCCTGGTTCACCTCTGACACCCACACACCTCCACACCCAGGCACACCTCAGACACCAGGCACCTCGACACCCCAGGCACACCCCAGAAACCCAGGTGCACACCTCTGACACCAGCAGGCATCATTCTGACACTGCCAGGCACACCTCTGACACTCCCCAGATACACCTCTGACACTGCCAGGCTACATCTCTGACACTGCCAGGCACACCTCTGACACCCTCAGGCACACCTCACACACGCCCAGGCACACCCTACACCCCAGGCACACCTCTGACACTCCCAGGCACACCCCTGACACCCCCAGGCACACCTGACACTCCCAGGCACACCCAGACACCCCAGGCACCCCCACACTGCCAGGCACATCTCTGACACTGCCAGGCACACTCTGACACTCCCCAGGCACACCGCACACTCCTGAACCCCTGACACTCCCCAGGTGCACCTCTGACACCCCAGGTACACCTCTGACACTCAGCACCTCAGACACTCAGGAACATTTCACACCAGGCATACCTGACACTTCCAGGCACACCACTGACACTCCCAGGTACAATGACACCCCAGGCACACCACTGACACTCCCAGGCACACCTCTGACACCCCCAGGCACACCTCTGACACCCCCAGGCACACCTCTGACCTCCCTGGCACACCACTGACACCCCAGGCACACTTCAGACACTCCCAGGTACACCTTGACAATCCCAGGTACACCTCAAACACTCCCAGGTACACCTCTGACACCCCAGGCACACCCTCTGACACTCCCAGGCACACCCCTGACACCTGGCACCCTTCCGACACTCCCGGGCACACCTCTGACACTGCCAGGTACACTCTCTGACACTGCCAGTACACCTCTGACACTCCCAGATACACCGCCGATACTCACAGGAACACCCCTGACACTCACAGGAACACCCCTGACAATCCCAGGTACTTCCCTGACACCCCAGGCACACTTGACACACCCCCAGGTACACCTTGACACTCCCAGTTACATTCGACACTCCCAGTTACACCCTTGACACTTCCAGGTACACCTCTGACACTCCCAGGCACACCTCTGACACTCCAGGTACCCTCTGACACTCCCTGGTTCACCTCTGACACCCCAGGCACACCTCTGACACTCCCAGGTACACCCCCAGCACCTCCAGGCACACCTCCGACACCCCAGGTACACCTCAGACACTCCCCAGATACACCCCTGACACTGCCAGGCACATCTCTGACACTGCCAGGCACACCCCAGACACCCCAGGCACACCCATGACACCCCCAAGCACACCCCTGACATTCCCAGGCACACCCCTGACACTCCCAGGCACACCTCCGACACTCCCAGGCACACCTCAGAGACTCCAGTGCACCTTGACACCCCAGGCACACCTCTGACACTCCCTAGACACACCTGACACTCCCAGGCACACCACTGACACTCCAGCACACCTCTGGCACTCCCAGGCACACCTCTGAGACTCCCAGGCACACCTCTGACACCCCAGGCACACCTCTGACACTCCCTGGTACACACCTGACACTCCCAGGTACACCACTGACACTCCCCAGGAACACCTCTGGCACCCCAGGCACACCTCTGACACCCCATGTACACCTCCGATTCCCAGGTGCACATCTGACACCCCAGGCACCCCACACATGCCCAGGCACACCTCTGACACCCCAGGTACACCTCTGACACTCCCAGGCACACCCTGACACTCCCCAGGCACACCTCTGACACCCCAGGCACACCCCAGACACTCCCCAGATACACCTCTGACACTGCCAGGTACATCTCTGACACTGCCAGGCACATCTCTGACACTGCCAGGCACACCTCTGACACCCCAGATACACCGCAGATACTCACAGGTACACCCCTGACACTCCCAGGCACACCCCTGACATTCCCAGGCACACCCCCTGACACCTCAGGTGCACCTCCTGACACCCCAGGTACACCTTGACACTCTCAGTTACACCTCCCACACCCCAGCCACACCCCTGACACTCCCCAGGCACACCTCTGACACTCCCATGCACACCTCTGACACTCCCAGGTACACCTCTGACACTGCAGGTACACCTCTGACACTCCCAGGTACATCTCTAACACACCCAGGTACACCTCCGATACTCCTAAGCACATCTCTGACACTCCCAGGTACAACGCTGACACTCCCCAGGCACACCCGTGACACTCCCAGGCACACCCTCACACCCCAAGCACACCCTCAAACACCCCAGGCACACCTCTGACACTCCCCAAGCACACCCCAGACACCCCAGGCACACCCCAGACACTTCCAGGCACACCTCAGACACCCCCAGGTGCACCTCTGACACTCCCAGGCACACCTCTGACACTCCCTGGTACACACTTGACACCCCAGGCACACCACTGACACTCACAGGCACACCTACAATTAGGGCCACACACACTACCCACACTAGGGACACACACACTACCTTACACTAGGCCAACACACCATCTACACTAGGGTCACACACACTACCTTACACTAGGGTCACACACACTACCACACGCCAGGGTCACACACACTTCCACACTAGGCCACACACACACTACTTTACATTAGGCCACACACACTGCCTTACATTAGGGCAACACTCACTACCTTAAACTAGGGCCACACACACTACCTTACACTAGGGGCACACACACTACCTTACACTAGGGTCACACACACTACCTTACACTAGGATCACACACACTACCTTACACTAGGGTCACACACATTACCTTACACTAGGGCCCACACACACACTACTTTTACATTAGGGCCACACACACTGCCTTACATTAGGCCACACACACTGCTTTACCCTAGGGCCACACACACTACCTTACACTTGGGGCACACACACTACTTTACACTAGGGCAACACACACACACACACACTACCTACACTAGGGTTACACACACATTTACACTAGGGTCACACACACTCACTTTACACTAGGGTCACACACACATTTTACACTAGAGTCGCACACATTACTCTACATTAGGGTCACACACACTACCTTACACTGGGGCCACACATATTACCTACACTAGAGTCACACACACATTACCCACACAAGGTCACACACATCTACACTGGGGCCACACACACCTTACACCAAAGTCGCACACATTACCTTACACCAGGGTCACACACACCACCTCCACACTGGGGCCACACACACCACCTACACTGGGGCCACACACACACCTTACACCAAAGTCACACACACACTCCTACACTCAGGTCACACACACACTCCACACTGGGGTCACACACATTACCTTACACTAGAGTTACACACACACTCTACACCAGCGTCACACACACACTCCACACTGGGGCCACACACTCCACACCAGAGTCACACACACTCCACACTAGGGTCACACACACTACCCTACACTGGGGCCACACACACTCCACACTAGAGCTCACACACACCTACACTAGGGTCACACACACACTCCACACTGGGGCCACACACACACCTTCACTAAAGTCACACACACACCCTACACCAGGGTCACACACACCACCTTACACTGGGGGCCACACATATTACCTTACACCAGGGTCACACACACCACCACACTGGGGCCACAAACACCACCTTACACTAGGGTCACACACACCATCTTACACTAGGCACACGCACACCACCCACACACAAGGGTCACACACACACACCTCACACCAGGCCACACACACACCACCTTACACCAGGGCCACACACACCACCTTACACCAGGGCCACACACACACTCACTCCACAGTAGGGTCACACACACCACCCACACCAGGGCTCACACACACTACCTTACCCAGGGTCACACACATTACCTACACAAGGGCCACACACACTACCCACACTAGGGTCACACACACTACCCACACCAGGGTCACACACACCACCTACAACCTAGGGTCACACACACCACCCACACTAGGCCACACACACCACCCACACCAGGGTCACACACACACCACCCACACTAGGGTCACACACACACCACCCACACTAGGGTCACACACACACTCTACACCAGGGTCACACACACCACTCCACACCAGGGCCCACACACCACCTACACTAGGGTCACACACACCACCCACACCAGGGTCACACACACACTACCCACACTAGGGTCACACACACACTCCTTACACCAGGGTCACACACACTACCTACACTAGGGTCACACACACACCTCACACTAGGGTCACACACACCACTCCAGATTAGGGCCACACCACTACCCACACCAGGGTCACACACACCTCACCTTACACCAGGGTCACACACCACCCACACAGGGCCACACACACACTACCTTACACCAAGGTCACACACACACTCCACACTTAGGCCACACACACACCTTACACCAGAGTCACACACACACACTACTCCACACTAGGGTCACACACACACTCACACTAGGGTCACACACATTACCTTACACTAGGGTCACACACACTACCTTAGATTAGGGCCACACTCACTACCCACACTAGGGTCACACACACACACTACCTTACACTAGGGTCACACACACTACCTCACACTAGGGCCACACACACACCATTTACATTAGGGCCACCACACACCACTTACATTAGGGCCACACACACTACCTACACTAGGGCCACCTCACTACCTTAAACTAGAGCCACACACACTACCTTACACTAGGGCACACACACCACCTTGCACTAGGGCCACACACACACTACCTTACACTTGTGTTACATACACTACCTACACTAGGGCCAAAACAGTACTTTACACTGCAAACACACTACCCTAGGCCACACACACCACCTACACTTGGGCCACACACACCACTTCACACTAGGGCAACACACACACACACACACACCACTCCACACCAGGGTCACACACACACTCACACTAGGGTCACACACACTACCCACACCAGGTCACACACACACCCACACTAGGGTCGCACACATACCCGACACAGGTCACACACACCACCTACACTGGGGCCACAATACCTACACTAGAGTCACACACATTACCTTACACAAGGGTCACACACACACCACACTGGGGCCACACACACACTCCACACTAAAGTCACACACACACCACACCAGGGTCACACACACCACCCACACTGGGGCCACACACCACCCACACTGGGGCCACACACACTACCTACACCAAAGTCACACACACACCTTACACTAGGTCACACACACACCTTACACTGGGTCACACATACACCCACACTAGAGCTACACACACAACTTACACCAGCGTCACACACACACCCCACACTGGGGCCACACACACACCTTACACCAGAGTCACACACACACCCTACACCAGGGCCACACACACCACCCACACTGGGGCCACACACACCACACCAGAGTCCACACACACACCCCACACCAGGGTCACACACACACACCACCTTACACTAGGGTCACACACATTACTCACACTAGGGTCACACACACACACTACCTTACACTAGGGTCACACACATTACCTTACACTAGGGCCACACACACCACCTTACACCAGGGCCACACACACACTACCTTACACTAGGGCCACACACACCACCTTACACTAGGGCCACACACACACTACCTTACACTAGCCACACACATACCCAACACCAGTGTCACACACACACCACCCACACTACACACACACACCACTTACACCAGGGCCACACTCACCACTCACACTAGAGCCACACACACACCTACACTCAAGGCAACACGCACCATCTTACACTAGGGTCACACACACTACCTTACACTAGGGTCACACACACTACCATACGCTAGGTCACACACACTACCCAACACTAGGGCCACACACACTACTTTACATCTGTAGGGTGTGTCAATTACATTACCACATTCACTACCTTGAACTAGGGGCCACACACACTACTTACACTAGGTCACACACACTACCTTACACTAGGATCACACACACACTACTCACACTAGGGCACACACACATTACCTTACACTAGGGCCACACACACTACTTTACACTAGGGCCACACACACACTACTCACATTAGGGCCACACACACTACCCACATTAGGGCCACACTCACTACCTAAACTGGAGCCACACACACTACTCACACTAGGGGCACACACACTACCTTGCACTAGGGCCACACACACACTACCTTACACCAGGTCACACACACACACACCCACACTAGGGCCCACACACACCACCTACTAGGGTCACACACACTACTCCACTAGGGTCACACACACTACCTTACACTGGGGCCACACACACTCCCCACACTAGTCCACACACACACTACCTACACTAGGGTCACACACTCTACCCACACCAGGGTCACACACACACCACCTACACTATCACACACACACACTACTCACACTAGGGTCACACACATTACCTACACTCAGGGTCACACACACCTTACACTAGGGTCACACACACTCACCCACACTAGGGTCACACACATACACTTACACTAGGGTCACACACACTACCTTACACTAGGGTCACACACACATTACTCACACTAGGGTCACACACACACTACCTTACACTAGGGTCACACACACACACCACCTTACACTAGGGTCACACACACCACCCACACTCAGGGTCACACACACCACCTTACACTAGGGTCACACATACTACCTTACACTAGGGTCACACACACACACACACCACACTAGGGTCACACACTACCACACTAGGGACACACACACTACTCCACACTTAGGGTCACACACACACACCACTTTACACTAGGGTCACACACATTACTCCACACTAGGGTCACACACACACACCACTTACACCAGGGTCACACACACATACTACCTACACTAGGGTCACACACACTAACTCTACACTAGGGTCACACACATTACCTACACTAGGTCACACACACACCATCTACACTAGGGTCACACACACATACCACCCACAACAGGTCACACACACACACTAACTTACACTAGGTCACACACACACTCCACACTAGGGCCACACACACACCCACACTAGGGCCACACACACCACCTTACACTAGGGTCCACACACACTTCCCCACACCAGGGCCACACACACCACCCACACTAGGGTCCACACACACTACCTTACACTAGGGTCACACACACCACCTACACTAGGGTCACACACACACCACTTTACACCAGGGTCACACACATACCCACACTAGGGTCACACACACACACCCACTAGGGTCACACACACACCACCTTACACTAGGGCCACACACACCACTTACACTAGGGCCACACACACCACCCACACTAGGGCCACACACACACACCTTACACTAGGCCACACACACACTCCCACACTAGGGCCACACACACTACCCACACTAGGGCCACACACCACACACCAGCACACACACCACCACACTAGGCACACACACACTACACTAGGGTCACACAAACCTAACCACCAGGTCACACACACACACCCACACCAGGGTCACACACACCATCTGCACCAGCTCACACACACACACTTTACACCAGGGTCACACACAACCCACACACTAGGGTCACACACACACCACCTCCACACACACCAGTCACACACACACCTACACTAGGGCCACACACACTACATTACACCTAGGTCACACACACTACCTACTAGGGTCACACACACTACCCACACCAGGGTCACACACACACAATACCTACACCAGGGTCAACTATCTTACACTAGGTCACACACACACACACACACTACCTTACACTAGGCTCACACACACACACACACACACTCTCACACCAGGGCCACATTACACTCACACTAGGTCACACACACACCATCTACACTAGGGTCACACACACATACCACCTTACACTAGGGCCACACACACCACCTTACACCAGGGTCACACACACACTACCTTACACCAGGGTCACACACACACACACACCACCCACACTAGGGTCACACACACTACCTTACACTAGGGTCACACACACTACCTACACTAGGTCACACACACACACACACACTACCTCATAGGGTCACACACACACCATCTGCACCACACACATACCTTACACTAGGGTCACACACACTACCTCCACTCAGGGTCACACACACACTATCTTACACTAGGTCACACATTACCTTACACTAGGGTCACACACACACACTCCACACTAGGTCACACACACACTACCTTACACACAGGGCCACACACACTACCTTTACACTAGGGCCACACACACACCACCTTACACTAGTGCCACACACACACTACCCCACACCAGGGCCACACACACCACCCACACTAGGGCCACACACACCACACTAGGGCACACACACACTACCCACACCAGGCCACACACACCACACCGCCACACACACCACTCCACAGGGCCACACACACCACTCCACACTAGGGCCACACACACTACCTTACACTAGGGCCACACACACTACCCACACTTGGGGCCACACACACTACTTTACACTAGGGCCACACACACACCACTCACACCAGGGTCACACACACACCTCACACCAGGGTCACACACACACTTACACCAGGGCACACACACACACACTCCACACCAGGGTCACACACACATCTACACCAGTCACAACACTTTCCACACACTAGGGTCACACACACACACACACTACCTTACACTAGGGTCACACACACACCTTACACTAGGGTCACACACACCATACCAGGGTCACACACACTACCTTACACTAGGGTCACACACACCACCTTACACTAGGGTCACACACACACACTCCACACTAGGGTCACACACACCACCTTACACTCAGGGTCACACACACTACTTACACTAGGGTCACACACATTAATTCACACTAGGGTCACACACACACTACTTACACTAGGTCACACACATTACCTTACACTAGGGCTACACACACACTACCTTACACTAGGGTCACACACACTACCTACACTCAGGGTCACACACTACCTTACACTAGGTCACACACACTACCTTACACTAGGGTCACACACACTACCTTACACTCAGGGTCACACACACAACCCACACTAGGGGTCACACATACCTTACACCTAGTCACACACACTACCTTACACTAGGGTCACACACACACCTTACACTAGGGTCACACACATTACTTTACACTAGGTCACACACACACACACCACCTTACACTAGGCCACACACACTACCTTACACTAGGGTCACACACACTACTTTACACTAGTCACACACACTACTTCACACTAGGCCACACACATTATTTACACTAGGGTCTCACACACTACTCTACAACTGGGGCCACACACATTACTCACACTACACACACACATTACTCACACTAGGGCTCACACACACTACCTTACACTAGTCACACACACTACCTTACACTAGGGTCACACACATTACCATACACTCAGGTCACACACACAATCTCACACTAGGTCACACACACTACCCACACTAAGGTCACACACATTACCTTCCACACTAGGGTCACACACACTACCTTACACTAGGGTCACACACACTGCCTTACACTAGGGCCACACACATTACTCCACAATAGGGTCACACACACTACTCACACTAGGGTCACACACACTGCCTTACACTAGGGCCACACACACACTTTACACTAGGGCCACACACACACCACTTACACCAGGCCGCACACACACCTCACCCCACACTAGGGCCACACACACCACCCACACCAGGGCCACACACACCACCACACCAGGCACACACACCACTCACACTAGGGCCACACACACCACCCCACACTAGGGCCACACACACCACCTACACCAGGGCCACACACACTACCCACACTAGGGCCACACACACACCTTCACACCACACACCACCCACACCAGGGTCACACACCATTCACACTAGGTCACACACACACCCACACCTGGCCACACACACACACCCTTACACTAGGGTCACACACACACACTACCTACACTAGGCCACACACACTACCCACACCAGGGCCACACACACACTACCTTACACCAGGGCCACACACACACACACTTACACTAGGGCCACACACACACACCCTACACTAGGGCTCACACACACACCACACTAGGCCACACACACTACCTTACACTAGGGCACACACACCACCCACACTAGGGCCACACACACACACCACCACACTAGGGTCACACACACCACCTTACACCAGGGTCACACACACCACCTTACACTAGGGTCACACACACTACCTTACACTAGGGTCACACACACTACCTACACTAGGGTCACACACACACACTACCTTACACTAGGGTCACACACACTACCTACACTCAGGTCACACACACACACTACCTTACACTAGGGTCACACACACACACTCCACACTAGGGTCACACACACTACCCACACTAGGGTCACACACACTACCTCACACCAGGGTCACACACACACCATCTTCACTAGGGTCACACACACATACCACCTTACACTAGGGTCACACACATTACTCCACACTAAGGTCACACACACCACCCACACCAGGGTCACACACACACACACACCACCCCACACCAGGGCCACACACACCACCCCACACCAGGGCCACACACACACTCCACACCAGGGTCACACACACTACCCACACTAGGGTCACACACACTCTCCACACCAGGGTCACACACACCACTCCACACTAGGGTCACACACACTACCTTACAAGGGTCACACACATACCCACACTAGGTCACACACACACCATCTTACACTAGGGTCACACACACATACCTTACACTAGGGTACACACACACTACCTTACACTAGGGTCACACACACACACACTACCTCACACTAGGGTCACACACACACACACTACCTACACTTGGGCTCACACACACCACCTTACACTAGGGTCACACACACTACCTTACACTAGGGTCACACACACCACCTTACACTAGGTCACACACCACCTTACACTAGGGCTCACACACACCACCTACACCAGGGTCCACACACACCACCTACACCAGGCCACACTACCTTACACCAGGTCCACACACACACTCCACACTAGGGTCACACACACCACCCACACTAGGGTCACACACACACCACCTTACACTTGGGTCACACACACACTACCTTACACTAGGGTCACACACACACAATCTACACTAGGGTCACACACACACTACCTTACACTAGGGCCACACACACTACCACACACTAGGGTCCACACACACTACTCACACCAGGGTCACACACACTACTCCACACTAGGGCCACACACACTACTTTACACTAGGGCCACACACACACCACCCCACACCAGGGCCACACACACACTACCTTACACTAGGGTCACACACACACCATCTACACTAGGTCACACACACACCTTACACCAGGGTCACACACACACACAATCTACACTAGATCACACACACACTACCTACACCCAGGGTCACACACACACTCCACACTAGGGCCACACACACTACCCACACCAGGGCCACACACTACCTTACACTAGGGGCCACACACACACCACTTTATACTAGGACCACACACACACTACCCCACACCAGGGCCACACACACTCTCCCACACTAGGGCCACACACACCACTCACACTGGTAGCACACACACCACCTTACACTAGGGCCACACACACACTACCTACACCTAGGGCCACACACATTACCCACACTAGGGGCCACACCACTACCTTACACTAGGGCCACACACACTACCTTACACTAGGGCCACACACACACCACCACACTAGGGCCACACACACTACTTACACTCAGGGCCACACACACACTACCTTACACTAGGGTCACACACATACCTTACACTAGGGTCAAACACACACTACCTTACACCAAGGATCACACACACTACCTACACTAGGGTCACACACACACTCACACTGGGTCACACACACTACCTACACTAGGGCACACACCACCCACACCAGGGTCACACACACACCCCACACTCAGGGTCACACACACACCACTCCACACCAGGTCACACACATTACTCCACACTAGGTCACACACACACACCCACACTAGGTCACACACACACTACACTAGGGTCACACACACCACTCCACACTAGGGTCACACACACCTCTTAACTCGGGTCACACACACACCTTACACCAGGGACACACACACAACCCTACACTAGGGTCACACATATTACCTACACTAGGTCACACACATTTACACTAGGTCACACACACACACACTACCTACACTAGGGCCACACACACTACCTTACACAAGGGTCACACACACTACCTACACTAGGTCACACACACCACTACACTAGGGCCACACACATTACCTTACACTAGGGTCCCACACACCACTCCACACTGGGGCCACACATTACTCCACACTAGGGCCACACACACACTCACACCAAACACACACACTACCTTACACTAGGGTCACACACACTCACCACACCTAGGGTCACACACACACATACACCATGTCACACACACACTCCACACTAGGGTCACACACACTACCTACACTAGGGTCACACACATTACTCCACACTAGGGTCACACACACTACCTCACACTAGGTCACACACACTACCTTACACTAGGGCCACACACATTACCCTTACACTAGGGTCACACACACTACCTTACACTAGGTCACACACACTACCTTACACTAGGCCACACACACACCTTACACCAGGGCCACACACACACCACAACCAGGACTCACACACACCACCCCACACCAGGGCCACACACACCACTCCACACTAGGGCCACACACACCACCTCACACCAGCACACACACTCACACTAGGGCCACACACACACCACCCACACTAGGGCCACACACACACTACCTTACACCAGGGCCACACACACTACCTTACACTAGGGCCACACACACACCTTACACTAGGGTCACACACACTACCTTACACTAGGGCTCACACACCATTCACACTAGGTCACACACACACTCCACACTAGGGTCACACACACACACTACTTACACTAGGGTCACACACACACTACCTACACTAGGGCCACACACACTACCCAACACCAGGGCCACACACACTACCTTACACTAGGGCCACACACACACCACTTTACACTAGGGCCACACACACACAATCTCACACTAGGGCCACACACACCACTCCACACTAGGGCCACACACACCACCTTACACTAGGGCCACACACACTACCTTACACTAGGGCCACACACACACATTAACTTACACTAGGGTCACACACACTACCTTACACTAGAGTCACACACACTACCTTACACTAGGTCACACACACCACTCCACTCTAGGTCACATACTACCTTACACCATCTCCCCGACACCGGCCCCTACTACCACCTGAGATCCCTGTCCAGAGAATTCTTTCACACCACAAACCGCATCCAGCCCATACGTGCACGAACTGATCACAGGTAAGACACACCCAGTCCCACACCATTGTAAAATTACAATAACATGTATAAATCAGTGTATTCAATCCCATTAACACTGGTCTACACTCACTATGTTAAATGAACAGTAGGACTCATCCCCACTAAGTTACAACTTATGTACACAGTTACACATAGAATTCACAACCACTCAAATATGTAACTAATTCAGCCCCACACCAACTCTTTCAATAAACCTAATTACACACATACATATTATATACACTAGGGTCACACACACACTACCTTACACTAGGGCCACACACACCATTTACACTAGGTCACACACACCATACCACCCACACTAGGGTCACACACACACACACACCACCCACACTAGGGTCACACACACACACACACCACCCACACCAGGGTCACACACACACACACCCACTAGGGTCACACACACTACCCACACCAGGGTCACACACACACACACCACCTTACACTAGGTCACACACACCACCTTACACTAGGGTCACACACACCACCCACACTAGGTCACACACATACCTTACACTAGGGTCACACACACTATCTTACACTAGTCACACACACAACTACCTTACACTAGGGTCACACACACACACACTAAGGTCACACACACCACCTTCACACTCAGGGTCACACACACACACACACCACCTCACACCAGGGCCACACACACCACTCCACACCAGGGCCACACACACCTACACCAGGGTCACACACACCACCTTACACCAGGGTCACACACACACCATCTTACACTAGGGTCACACACACTCACACTAGGGTCACACACACCACCCACACAGGGTCACACACACACTCACACCAGGGTCACACACACCACCACACCCCAGCCACACACACCACCACACCAGGGCCACACCACCCACACCAGGGCCACACACACACTCCACACCAGGGTCACACACACCTGCCCACACCAGGGCCACACACACCACACCAGGTCACACACACCCACACCAGGTCACACACACCACCCACACCAGGTCACACACACACTCCACACTCAGGGTCACACACACACCACCCCACACCACAGGGCCACACCACCCACACCAGGGCCACACACACCACCCACACTCAGCCACACACACTACCCACACTAGGGTCACACACACACTACACTAGGGTCACACACACACTATCTTACACAGGGTCACACACACACTACTCACACTCAGGGCCACACACACCACCTTACACCAGGGCCACACACACCACACAGGGCCACACACACACACTACTTACACCAGGACCACACACACACACCACCCCACACCAGGGCCACACACACCCCACACCAGGGCCACACACACACCACCACACCAGGGCCACACACACCACCCACACCAGGGCCACACACACACCTACACTAGGGCCACACACACCACCTTACAGGGCCACACACCACCCACACTAGGTTACACACACTACCCTACAGTACTGTCACACACACACTACTCACACTAGGGTCACACACACTATCTTACACTAGGGTCACACACACTACCTTACACTAGGGTCACACACACTACCTACACTAGGGTCACACACACTACCCACACTAGGGTCACACACACACCTTACACTACTGCTCACACACACACTACACACACTAGGGTCACACACACCATTCACACTAGGGTCACACACACACTACATAGGTCACACACACCACCTTACACCAGGGTCACACACACCACCTACACTAGGTCACACACACTACCCACACTAGGGTCACACACACTACTTTACACTAGGGCCACACACACTACCTACACTAGGTCACACACACCACCTTACACTATGGCCACACACTACTTTACACGAGGTCACACACACACCACTACACCCACACACAACATGTTACACTAGGGCCACACACACTTCCTTCTACTCCTGGGCCACACACACTACTTCACACTAGGGTCACACACATTACCTACACCAGGGTCACACACACACACACCTTACCCTAGGACCACACACACAGCCACACACACTCACCCACACCACAGGGCCACACACACCACCCCACACCAGAGTCACACACACTACCCACACTAGCCAACACACCACCTACACCAGGGCCACACACACACTAACTTATAACTAGGGCCACACACACCACCTTTACACTTGGGCCACACACACACTACTTTTTAAACTACGGTCACACACACACTATTTGCACTAGGGCCACACACACACTACTTTACACTAGGGCCACACACACTACCTCACACTAGGGTCACACAGACTACTCCACACTGGGGCCACAATCACTCACACACACTACCTTACACTAGGGTCACACAGACTACTCTTTACACTGGGCCTCACAAACACTCACACACACTACTTTTACACCAGGCCACTCTCACTACCTTACACTGGGGCCACATTAATTTTCTGTGATCTTAAGATCTGTCAAGTGTTGTTATGTTATAGTTCTGCGTACAAGGAAGTAAGTTAAAGTGCGTGAGGTTCACGGCACTACATCCAAGAAAGTAGTTATCAAGCAGTTGATGTTTTGATGATCCAATTCCTTCTGGTGCCTAATAATAGGTCGTGTTAGTGGTGCTTTTAAAGTTATATCCCATTGTTCAACTCTTTTATCTCCCTCCATTTGTGTCCTCTACTTTCTCTCTCTCGTTATCTTCGCCTCTGTCTCCTTCCTTTTTTTCCCTCATTTCTCTCTCCTCCTTCCACGATTTCTTTTCTAATGTCTTCTACCTTTCTTCCCCTATCTGCTCCACCCACTCTTCCCCATTTCCAAGAATAAACTGTAAACATACAGTGACGGGAATACATTACTGTCGATGAGAGAGAGAGAGATACTACAAGAATCCTGAGTGTCATCACGTTGCTTTCTGATGGAGTTTCTGCATGGATCACCCTTTATACACTATGAGACGAGGGTACTGGGTGTAAGAAAGATAGAGACCAACAATTCTTACTGCTTAAACTATTCTTTTTCTCATGACTAAACACGATTATAAGTCACCCCTGGGATAATTTCTAATTCATTTAAAATTAATCAATATATTTTACTTTATTTGTTATTACATCTGTAGATCTTATTTTTAACTTCCTGGATATCTTAAAGGATCCGCACGGTCAATATTTATTGACAATAATATTGACCGTGTGAGGATTATGGTATTGACAATACAAAATATTGATGGGACTTGTATTATGTGTTCCAAAATATTTCAATATTGTCTATACATTCTGACCGTGAGGTCATTATTAACTGTCTCCATGGTGCGCACATCTACTGTACAGTACTGTGACTCTACTGATGAGTCAACTGCCCAAACAAAAGTGACGCTCGATGTGTTGATGGAATTCACTCTACATACAAAGAATTACCAGTGTTTTGGGATGTCACTTCAAAGGATTATATGAACAAAGTAAAGAAAAGTGTAGCTTATGATTAGGTTGCTAATTATTCTAAAGAAATTTAGAAAGATGCTGTTTACTAAGGACAAATTATAAGAAGGAGCTTAAGAAATCATGATCATGCAAAGCCAAGATTATTAGCACTTTGGTGATTTGCCTGACAAGTTTGTCTCCAAATATTGATCGTGGAGGTGACGGCTGTTAACAATTAAAACATTGACAATATAAGTCAATAAATATTGACCTCATATGGAGACCCGCTTTACAAATGCTCATTATTATTTTTGTTAACAAACAAAACGGAGAGATTTTGTGGAAGAATACAGTTGTGAGTATTAGTGTTTATAATTGTAGTCAAACAATAATTTAGGATAGTACATGCTTATTGAATTGATGAGTAAAATTGAAAAAGGAGATAGAAAAGCTTATGGAATCCGCTTTTTAGAATCTTGCATTCCTGATTCATGGTTTGCCCACTAATGGATTCATTAATACAAGTTTTCGGTAAATATCAATTTATATGCGACGGAATGAGCTGAAACTGCAAGGCATTTGGTCGATATTGATTTACGCCATCAATACACCACAGAAACGAGCATCTTTCAACAGATGCTACAGGTCAGACCACACCTCCGTAAGAGAATGACCAAAACCCAAATATTCCATGAAATTCCACATGATAATCCAAAAAAAATACTATATATTTACTCCAAATTATAAGAAATGGGTTAGTTGGATAAGGAAAAATACTTTTTCTTGTTTAGTTAACAGAAATTCCTTGTGTCAAGCAATACGTAATTGTCCCAGTAAGG
>NW_024717075.1:0-7112 GCF_018991925.1 Homarus americanus | reverse complement strand
AAGATACACCGCTGACACTCCCAGAACACTCTGACACTCCCCAGGCACACCTCAAACACTCCCAGGCACACCTCCGACACTCCCAGGAACACCTCTGACACTCCCAGGTACACCTCTGACACTCCCAGGTACACCGCTGACACTCCCAGGTACACACCTGACACTCCCAGGTACACTTCTCACACACCCAGGGACACCTTTGACACTCCTAGGTACACCTCTCATACTCCCAGGTATACGTCTGACACTTCCACATACACCTCTGACACTCCCAGGTACACCAATGATACTACCAGGTACATCTCTGACACTCCCAGGTACACCTCCGATACTCCCAGGTACACCTCCGATACTCCCAGGTACACATCTGACACTCTCAGGAACACCTCTGACACTCCCAGGTACACCTCTGACACTCCCAGGTACACCTCTGACACTCCCAGGTACACCTCTGACACTCCCAGGTACACCTCTGACACTTCCAGGTACACCCCTGACACTTCCAAGTACACCCCTGACACTCCCAGGTACACCAATGACACTCCCAGGTACACCTCTGACACTCCTTGGTACACTTCTGACACTCCCCGGTACACCAATGACACACTCAGGTACACCTCTGACACTTCCAGATACACCTATGACACTTCCAGATACACCTCTGACACTCCCAGGTACACCAATGATACTACCAGGTACACCTTGACACTCCCCAGGTACACCTCCGATACCCCAGGCACACCTGATACTCCCCAGGTACACCTCTCAGACACCCCTGGTTCACCCTGACACTCCCCTGGTTCACCTTCTGACACCCCTGGGTACACCTCTGAACTCCCCAGGCACACCAATCACACTCCCAAGCACAACTCTGATACTCCCAGGCACACCACTGACACTACCAGGCACACCCATGACACTCCCAGGTACACCACTGACACTACCAGATACACCTATGACACTCCATGTACACCCCTGACACTCCCAGTTACACCCCAGACACTCCCAGGTACACCTCTGACAATCCCAGGTACACCTCAGGCACTCCCAGGAACACCTCTGACACTTCCAGGTAAACCCCTGACACTTCCAGGCACACCCCTGACACTTCCAAGTACACCTCTGACACTTCCAGATACACCTCTGACACTCCCAGGTACACCAATCACACTCCCAAGTACAACTCTGACACTCCCAGGTACACCACTGACACTACCAGGTACACCCCTGACACTTCCAGGTACACCTCTGACACTTCCAGATACACCTTTGACACTCCCAGGTACACCAATCACACTCGCAAGTACAACTCTGACACTCCCAGGTACACCTCTGACACTCCCAGGTACTCCTTTGACGCTGCCAGGTACTCCTCCGACACTCCCAGGAACACCTCTCACACTCCCAGGTACACCTCTGACACTCCCAGGTACACCGCTGACACTGCCAGGTACACCTCAGACACTGCCAGGTACACTTCAGACACTCCTAGGTACAGCTCAGACACTCCCAGTTACACCTCTATAACTCCCAGGTGCACCTGTGACACTCCCAAGTGCACCTCTGACACTCCCAGATACACCAATCACACTCCCAAGTACAACTCTGACACTCCCAGGTACACCACTGACACTGCCAGATACACCTATAACACTCCAGGTACACCCCTGACACTCCCAGTTACACCCCTGACACTCCCAGTTACATCTATGACAATCCCAGGTACACCTCAGGCACTCCCAGGTACACCTCTGACACTTCCAGGTACACCCCTGACACTTCCAGGTACACCCCTGACACTTCCAGGTACACCTCTGACACTTCCAGATACACCTCTGACACTCTCAGGTACACCAATCACACTCCCAGTACAACTCTGACACTCCCAGGTACACCTCTGACACTCCCTGGTACACCTCTGACATTCCCAGGTACACCTCTTACAATCCCTGTTTCCCTGACACTCCAGTTACCACCTCAGACACTCCCAGGTCACCTCTGACACTCCGGAGGTACTACTCTGACATTCCCAGGTCCACCTCTGACACTCCCAGGTACACCTCTGACACTCCCAGTTACACCTCCGACACTCCCAGTTACACCCCTGACACTCCCAGGTACACCCTGACACTCCCAGGTACACCTCTGATACTCCCAGGTACACCTCTGACACGATAAAACTCTGACACTCCCAGGTACACCAATCACACTCCCGAGCCAACTCTGACACTCCCAGGTACACCACTGACACAACCAGGTACACCTCTGACACCCAGGTACTCCTTTGACGCGCGTACTCCTCCGACACCCCAGGAACACCTCTGACACTCCCAAGTACACCAATGACACTCCCAGGTACACCTCTCACACTTCCAGGTACACCTCTGACACCCCAGGTACACCTCTGACAATCCTAGGTACACCTCTGACACTCTGTGAACACCTCTGACACTCTGGTACACCCTGACACGGTACACCTTGACACTTCCAGGTACACCTCTGACACCCAGGCACCAATGACACTCCCAGGTGCACCACTGACACTCCCCGGGTACACCCTCAGACACTCCCAGGTACACCAAGACACCCCAGGTACACTTCTGACACTCCAGGTACCTCTGACACCCAGACACCTCTGACAATCCCTGTACACCTCTGACACTCCCAGTTACACCCTACACTCCCAGGTACACCCCTGACACTCCCAGGTACACTTCCTGATACTCCCAGGTACACCTCTGACACTTCCAGATACAACTCTGACACTCGTACACCAATCACACTCCCAAGTACAACTCTGACACTCCCGTACACCACTACACAACCAGGTACACCTCTGACACTCCCGTGTTCCTGATGCTGCCAGGTACTCCTCCGACACTCCCAGGAACACCTCTGACACTCCCAAGTACACCAATGACACTCCCAGGTACACCTCTCACACTTCCAGTACCCTGACACTCCCAGGTACACCTCTGACACTCCTAGGTACCCTCTGACACTCTCAGAAATCTCTGACACTCCCAGGTGTACACCCCTGACACTTCCAGGTACACCCTGACACTTGGTACACCTCTGACACTCCCAGGTACACCAATGACATTCCCAGGTACGCCACTGACACTCCCTGGTGTACACCTCAGACGCTCCCAGGTACACCAATGACACTCCCAGGTACTTCTGACACCCAGGTGCCACCTCTGACACTCCCAGGTACACCTCTGACAATCCCTGGACACCCCTGACACTCTCAGGAACACCTCTGACACTCCCAGGTACACATCTGACACCCCAGGTACACCTCTCGACACTCCCAGGTACATTCCTGTCACCTCCCAGGTACACCTCTGGATACTCCCAGGTATACCTCTGACA
Organism: Homarus americanus; assembly: GCF_018991925.1. NCBI lineage: Eukaryota > Metazoa > Arthropoda > Malacostraca > Decapoda > Nephropidae > Homarus > Homarus americanus. Next base: position 3,737 of record NW_024717075.1, on the reverse strand, counting down.
CTCCCAGGTATACCTCTGACACCCCAGATACACCTCTCACCTCCCAGGTACACCGATGACACTGCAAGATACACTCTGCCAATGAGACTCCCAGGGTCACCACCCAGCCTCCCAGGCACCTCCTGACACTCCCAGGTACACCTCTGACACTCCCAGGTACTCTCTGATGCTTCCAGGTACTCCTCTGACACTCCCAGGTACACCTGACACTCCAGGTACACCTCCTGACACTCCCAGGTACACCACTGACACTCCTAGGTACCTCTGACCTCCCAGGTACACTCGAACCTCCCAGGTACACCTCTGACACTCCCTAGTATTTTCAGACACTCCCAGGTCACACCTCTGACCTCCCAGGTACACCTCCCATACTTCCAGTACACCTCCGATACTCCAAGGTACACCTCCTGACATTCCCAGGTACTCCTCTGACACTCCCTGGTTCACCCCTGACACTCCCAAGTAACACCTCCTGACCTCCCAGGAACACGTCAGACACTCCCCAGTTCACCCTTACTCCTAGGTACACCTCAGACCTCCCAGGTAAACCTCTGATACTCCCAAATACACACCTCAGACACTCCCAGGTACACCTATGAGATACACCGCCGATACCAGTACACCTGACACTCCTGCAGGTACACCCCTGACAACTTGGTGGCACACCCCTGACACCCCCAGGCACACCTCTCTGACACTCCCCTGGTACACCTTTGACACTCCCAGTTACAACTCCGACACTCCCAGCCACACCCCCTGACACTCCCCAGGCACACCTCCTGACACCCCAGGCACACCCCTGACACTCCCCAGTCACACCTCTGACACCTAAGGCACACTCTGACACCCCAGGCACACCTCTGACACACCCAGGCACACCTGACACCCCAGGCACACCTCTGACACTCCTGCACACCGCTGACACCCCAGGCACACCCCTGACACTCTGGTACGTCTGACACTCCCCAGGCACACCCCAGACACTCCCAGGCACATTTCTGACACTTCCAGCACACCTCCGACACTTCCAGGCACACCTCTGACACTCCCCAGGCACACCAATGAGACTCCCAGGTACACCACTGACACCCCAGGCACACACTGACACCCCAGGCACACCTCTGACACTCCCAGGTGCTCCCTCTGATGCTCCAGGCAATTCTCCTGACACTCCCAGGCACACCCCTGACACCACAGGCACACCTCTGACACCCCAGGCACACCACTGACACCCTAGGCACACCTCTGACACTCCCCCAATGCACAACCTGACACTGCAATTCTGATGCCCCAGGCACACCTCTGACACTGGCACACCCTGACACCCCAGGCACACCACCACACTCCTATGCACACCCCACAGACACTCCCCAGGCACACACCCTGATACCCAACACACCCCAGACACTCCCCAGGCACACCCATGACACTCCCCAAGCACACCCCCTGACACTCCCCAGGCACACCCCCTGGGACACCCCTGCACACCTCCTGGACACCCCAGGCACACCCAGACACCCCAGGTGCACCTCTGACACCCCAGGCACACCCCTGACACTCCCCAGCCACCTGACACCCCAGGCACACCTCTGACACCCCAGGCACACCTCCTGATACTTCCAGGCACACCTGATACCTGCTGCACACCTCTGACACTCCAGGCACTCCCTCCCTGACACCCCTGGTTCACCCCTGACACTCTAAGCACACCTCTGACATCTTCTAGGAACACGCCAGACACCCCAGGCACACCTCTGACACACCCAGGCACTCCTCCGATACCCCAGGCACACCTCTGACACTCCCCAGGCACACCGCTGACACGCCCAGGCACACCCTGACACCCCAGGCACCTCTGGACACCCCAGGCACACCTCCCTGACACCCCAGGCACGCCTTAGACACCCCAGGAACATTCTGACACCTCCAGGCACACCCTGACACTTCCAGGTACACCTCTGACACTGCTAAGTGCTTTCACCTCCTGGGACACTCTAAGTGCTACCACCCCCTGACACACCCAGGCACACCTCCGATAATTCTGTGCACACTCTGACACCCCCAGGTACACTGCTGACAAGCCCAGATACACCCCTGACACTCCCCAGGCACCTGACACTCCTGCAGGTACACACTCTCTTGGACACTCCCCAGGCACACCCCACAGACACACCCATTTCTGACACCTCCAGGCACACCTCCGACACCCAGGCACACTCTGACACCCCAGGCACACCAATGACACTCCCAGGCACCTCTGACACTCCCAGGTACTCCCTGATGCCCCAGGCACCTCCTGACACCCCACGCACACCCTGACACCCATGCACACGCCTCAGACACCCAGGGCACACCCCAGACACCCAGGCACACCCAGACACCCCAGGCACACCACCACTCCCACACCCACAGCACACCCCTGACACCCATGCACACCCCCAGACACCCATGCACACCTCAGACACCCTGCACACCTTATTAACACCCAGGTACACCAGTGACACTCCCAGGCATCTCTGACACGCCAGGCACACTTCTGACACTCCCAGATACACCCCCTGACAATCCAAGGCACACCCCCTGACACTCCCCAGGCACAACTCCTGACACCCCTGGCACACCTTGACACTCCCAGCCACACCTCCGACACTCCCCAGCAGGCACACCTGACAATTCCCCAGGCACACCTCTGATACTCCCAAGTACTCCTCTGACACTCCCTGGTCTACCCTCCTGACACTCTGGTGGCACACCAACAACACCCCAGGCACATCAACGACACCTAAGGCACACCACTGGACACCCCAGGCACCTCTGACACCTAAGGCCACCTGCACACCCCAGAAACCCCAGGCACACCTCAGACACCTATAGGCACACCCCGACACCGCTGGGTACACCTCTGACATCTTCCCAGACACACGCTGATACTCACAGGCACACCTGCACTTGGTGTACACTCTGACAATCCCAGGCACAATTTTCTGACACTTACTTACACCTCTGACACTCCCAGGTACACCTTGACAGTCCTACACCCCACACACCCCACACACCCCTGACACTCCCCAGGCACACCTCTGACACTCCCCAGGCACACCTCTGACACCCCAGGCACACCTTGACACTGGCACACCTCTGACACCCCAGGCACACCTCCTGATACACCCAGGCACACTCCATACTCCCAGGCACACCTCTGACACACCCAGGCACACCTCCTGACACTCCCAGGAACACCTGACACTCTGCACACCGCCCCCACCCCATGTACACCCCTGACACCCCAAGCACAATTTGAGCACTCCCCAGATAACACTCTGTGACACTCCCCAGGCACATTTCTGACACTTCCAGGCACACCTGACACTTCTAGGCACATTCTTGACACCCTGGCCATCTCTGACACTTGGTAAGTAATTCTCTGATGCTCCCAGGCACTCTGACACCCCAGGCACAACCTGACACTCCCTGGCACACCCTCTGACACCCCAGGTCTCAACACCACCTACACCCAGGCACACCCCCCACAGACACCCCAGGCAAACCCTGATACCCAAACACACCCCTCAGACTAACTCTGCACACCCACAGACACCTACACTGACACTCCCAGGCACAACTCTGACACTTGTGCACACCTCCTGACACCTAGGCACACCTCAGACACTCTGTGCACCACTGACACCTAAGTGCACAACTCCCTGACACTCCCTCAGTATTTTCACCTGACACTC
>NW_024717074.1:0-17710 GCF_018991925.1 Homarus americanus | reverse complement strand
GGGGTTTGGAGTGAGGGGGGGGAGGAGGGAATTGGTCTTAAGTTAGGTTAGGTTGATTGGGTTAGGTTAGGTGGGAATCGGTGGGTGTGGGCTGAGGAGAGGTTAGGTTATTAGGTTAGGTTGATTTGGTTAGGTTGGGTGGGAATCGTTGGGTGAGGGTTAAGGAGAGGTTAGGTTTAATTTGGGTGGAAATTGTTGGGTGTGGTTATAGGGAAGATATTAATATAAGGGAGGTGGGAGGGGAGTGTTTGGTCTGTTTAGTACTTAAAGATGGAAATTCTGGGGTGCAGGGATGAGGTCTAAATTTTCGAGTGACAGTGAGCGAGGTGGTGGTATGAGTGTTGTGTATGCAAGTGAGGGAAGGGCAGTTACGTGACTGTGTGTGGGGGAGTCGGGAGGTTGAGGGGAGTGTGCTAGGTTCGTGTCGGGGTTGATTTCTGTTTCCTTTGGGGTAGTGTCGTATAGGTTTACTTTGATTATTGATTTGGTTGGATGAGTGTATTGAATAATTTTTTTGCTGTCAGGTGTATAGGGAGACAGGGGGGAGGTGTTCTTCCTCTTTGGTCTAGGGGTCTTGACCACTATTTCTGTGGGGGGAAGGGCTGCCATTTTATTCTTGGGAGTCTGGGGTGTTAGGGGAGGATCGGGTTTGGTTTGGGTGTTCGTGGTCCGGGAGTTCAACGTAGTCAAGTGGGAGAAGTCGGGTGTAGGCAAGGTCGAGGTGGAGGGGCCGGTATGTTTTGGACTGATTACTTTGGGGGGTGAGGTAATGGTATAATGGTGAGATAAGTCAGGTGTAGGCATGGCAGAAGTGGAGGGGAGGAGGGAGACAGTGGATTCTCTGGGGGGTGGGGGGGGCATGTTGGTACGGTCGGAGATGGGGGCAGTGGGGAAGATGAGGTCGGGACCGGTTCTGAAGGAGTCAGGAATGTTTATGGTAGGGAGGCCGTTAGCCTTCAAACCCTCAATTACGAGTTTTAGAAAAAGTGATCTGTTACCGTTGCTTAGGGTATGTGCCAGAAGTATGATGGTGGTGATTTTTGCGTCAGTGTCGGGGGAAGGGAGGGGGGCGGTCAGGTTGTTGGTCCAGCAAGTGCGGGTGGAGAGAGTCGTGGGAGTAGGGAGTGAGTGGTGGGGAGGAGGAGGAGGTGCAGTGTGAGGTGAGGGTCGGCGGGGAGGGAGAGGTGTTGTGCTGTTATCGAGTCTGATTTGGCACTTGTTGCTGATGGCAGAGTGTGGGCCTTTACAATTACAGCATTTAGTTACAGTGGCAGTGCAGTTTCTGTATGAGTGGCCTTGATTGGCACATTTTGAACAAGTTAGTGAGTTACTGCAACGGTCGGTGGTATGTCCAAATTGGTAGCAGTTGTAGCATTGGTGGACTGGGATGTAGTGTTGGAATTCGATGTTATGTGAGGGGATGATGTTATTGCCGAATTTAATTCCGTTGGATTTTAATTTGATGGCGTCAGTTTGTGTAGCAGTAGTGATTTTTAACATGGGGAGAGTTCCCATCCGGGCTGTATATGTCATTTGGGAGGTGTTGTGTGTGTTGAGTTCTGTCAATAGGTTAGGGTTGTCAAGGATATGAGGGATGACTTTTCTACATATGAGGGTGCATTTTGCGCGGTATTCGGGTGAGCTGAGGACCGTTAAGCCATTGTCTTTTAGTTTTTTGTTCAATGCTGGGGAGTGGAATAGGTCGGCGTCTTCGTCATTCTGTACAAATATTTTTATAATGTCGTCATTGGTGAAGGAACGTATTTGGAAGATCAAAGTCAGCTGGAAAATAAGTGAGGCGAGGTCCGTGCACGGTTGGATGGTACGGTCCACTTTGAGTTTAATTGAAGGCATGTTAACTGTTTGAATTGGAGATTTATGGAGATCTCCCCTAACAAATTGTCCCTAATTTCCTGCGCCCCTCACGTAGGGGAGGCCCTGCACTATCACAGAGGTCCCCAGGCGAATCGGCAGGCTGTGCTGACCCCCCGCCCTTCACACAAACACGCACTAGCGAGGTGTGGGGACAGAGGGCGTTTCCAGACGAATACTCCCCTGTACGTCAACTGACAGGGGAATAGGTCCTTTCACGGCACGGAAGATAAAGGTTAGAGTGGTAGAAAAAGGTCTGAAAACTTACTGCTGACTCTTTCTTCACACCAAGCCCCTCAGCAGCATTCGGGGTTCCTAAGGGAGGTCCGATACTGTAGGAGAGGCTCAATGTGTCGATTGAATCAACAGAATTGTCAGTTGGAGAATGGAGTCAGGTGCTTGTGATTTCCAAGGTTGGTGGGAAGGTGGGAGAGGTCCCAGAACTAGCGAATCAGCTATGTCTGTTTGATCTCCGGCTTCCCCGTCGCTCTGCGTGTCTGCTCTCTGTGGTGGTCCTGGCTCCAATGATGTGAGTGTGTCAAGAAGAAAGAAAAATGCTAGTGACAGGGGGGAAGGAGGTTCAGAGGAAGAATAAAGGGAGGATGGAAGTGAATTTTAGAAGGAGAGAACAGGTGCAGTGGCTAAACACCGCTTGCGTGAGGGGGTAGGCAAAATGCCCTGAGGGTGCAACAACAACAATCAGGACGAGGCAGAGGGAGGGCGGGAGCAGGTCCGAGCAAGCAAAGGGCCAACGCGGGTGTTCTGATTGTCGTCTTAGCTCGGGCAGTGTTGGCAGAGCGTAGGAAGAACCGTCCCGCCACGGCGGCGGCGCAAGCCGAGAAACGCAGGTGGACGGACGCACAGGCACACACGATCAAAGTAAACAGAGAAGGTGAAAATATAGAAATTTTGCTAGTCGTAGGGTTGTTTGGATAAAGATGAAGGTAAAGTCTTTGAGCTATGTCAAAGAGGAACGGAGCGAGTTGGAGGAAGTGTTTTTGAATCTTTGAGCTTGAAATGTCAAAGTATTCATAGTAAGGAAGGATGAGCGTATCGTAGGAGAGTTTTTAGTAATAGCAGCAGACAGATTTGAGCTTTTTTGTCAAATTATGAACGGAGACGAGAATGAGATATAGACTGAATGGTTTCAGTCTTGAGTTAGGTCGATTTTATTGAGAATTGGATGTCACAGACGTTGGGTATGTTTTGATTTGTTTCTGAGAGTTGTGGGTCTTTCAGCTATGTCAGAGAGAAATGGAGAGAGTTGGAGGAAGAGTTTTGAGTCTTTGAGCTTGAAATGTCAAAGTATTCGTAGTAAGGAAGGATGAGTGTATCGTAGGAGAGTTACTTAGTAATAGCAGGGGACAGATTTGAGCTTTGTCAAATTGTGAACGGAGATGAGAGTGAGATATAGATTGTTTGGTTTCAGTCTTGAGTTAGGTCGATAATGTTGACAGTGGCTGGTATAGAGGTTGGGTATGTTTGATTTGGTTTTGGAGAGTTGTGGTGTTATGAGAGGCTTTGTCTGGCGGGGGTGGAGTGTGTCGATCGATCGAAAATGCTAGTGACAGGGGGGAAGGAGGTTCAGGAGAAGAATAAAGGGAGGATTGAAGTGAGTTTTAGGAGGAGAGAACAGATGCAGTGGCTAAACACCGCTTGCGTGAGGGATTATAAGATGGAGGCAGCCACAGCAACCCGCCTGGACGCGGCAGGGAGGCGACGAGACAAGGCCAGGCTAGCGTCAGGTCAAGCGTCAGGTGCGTGTTGGGTTGGGCAATGGATGTTCAGAGCTTGGTCGGCTTGATTGTGTTTTGGTTTCTTGTGTGGAGGGGATGTCTTGGTCTTCTTAGCTTGATGTCGATTTTCTTCTCACTCTCCTCCTCTTCTTGCTCTCTTGGAGTGTCCATTCGTTTGTGTTTGGGTCTTCTTCTTGTTCGTCTTCCTCGTGTATTAAGTCCTCATAGGTGTGGAAGAAGTCAGAGAGGGTGAGGTTGACCACGTGGGCTTCAGCACCACGGGCCGCGTGGGGTTTCAGCACCACGGGCCACGTGGTGTTCTTGGTTCTGTGTGGTGGGCGGCTTCTGTTGAGTTTTCTTTTCTTGGTTTTTCTTTACTGCTGGTTTTTTCTTTTCTTGGGAGCGTACAGCAAGGAGGGCCTCTTTGTAGCTCAGTTTTTTTTCAAGGCGAGCCTTGGCTACCCTGCATTCCTCCTTCCATCTGGGACAGGTCCGGTCGGCGGAGGAGTGTGGGCCACCACAGGCAGCGCATTTTTTCTCTGTGTTGGGGCAGACCGTGTAGCGGTGTCCAGGGCTGCCACACATGGAGCAGGTGTCTTCCTGCGCCTCACACTTGTTTACAGTGTGTCCATAGTGCTGGCATTTGTAACACCGTTTCGGTCTGCAGTAGGGCTTGACTGGCACAGTTACCCACGCCAGTTGAGCTTCCTTGGGTAGGGTGGAGTGGTGTCCGATGAGGGCAGTGGTGTCGGACAGCTTCTTCACAACTTGGAGCTGCTGCTCCTTGAGGAGCTCACTCAGCTCTGCTTTGTCCATGTGGGCAATTTCGGCGTGGGAGATTACACCCAGCTTCAAGTTGTCCCACATGAAGGCAAACATTTTAAAAGGAATGCCGTTGATGTCTGGGATCTCCGCGAGTTGAGCGGGCATGCCCATCTCGGCGAAGGTGATCTTGATGTCACCATGGAGCTTTAGGCGTTCTACCTTGGTGACCCCCACGATCCCATTAGCTTCGAAAAACTTCTGGAGAACTAGGAGGTTTAGTTTCTTGGGGCAGGTCGGCGTGTCCGGACGTATCCGCGCCACGTTAACAAACTCGTAACCGTTCATGGTGAGGGAGAGAGAGTGTGTGTGAGTGGCTTCGCCCTAGAAGACTAGAAAAATGCTAGTGACAGGGGGGAAGGAGGTTCAGAGGAAGAATAAAGATAGGATGGAAGTGAATTTTAGAAGGAGAGAACAGGTGCAGTGGCTAAACACCGCTTGCGTGAGGGGGTAGGCAAAATGCCCTTGAGGGTGCAACAACAACAATCAGGACGAGGCAGAGGGAGGGCGGGAGCAGGTCCGGGCAAGCAAAGGGCCAACGCGGGTGTTCTGATTGTCGTCTTAGCAGGCAGTGTTGGTAAAACGTAGGAAGAACCGCCCCGCCACGGCGGCGGCGCAAGCCGAGAAACGCAGGTGGACGGACGCACAGGCAGCACACGATCAAATCAAACAGAGAAGGTGAAAATATAGAAATTTTGCTAGTCGTAGGGTTGTTTGGAGAGAGATGAAGGTAAAGTCTTTGAGCTATGTCAAAGAGGAACGGAGCGAGTTGGAGGAAGGGTTTTTGAATCTTTGAGCTTGAAATGTCAAAGTATTCATAGTAAGGAAGGATGAGCGTATCGTAGGAGAGTTTTTAGTAATAGCGGCAGACAGATTTGAGCTTTTTTGTCAAATTATGAACGGAGACGAGAATGAGATATAGGTTGAGTGGTTTCAGTCTAGAGTTAGGTCAATTTTATTAAGAATTGGATGTCACAGACGTTGGGTATGTTTGATTAGGTTCTGAGAGTTGTGGGTCTTTTAGCTATGTCAGAGAGAAATGGAGAGAGTTGGAGGAAGAGTTTAGAATCTTTGAGTTTGAAAAGTCAAAGTATTCGTAGTGAGGAAGGATGAGTGTATCGTAGGAGAGTTGTTTAGTAATGGCAGGAGGCAGATTTGAGCTATGTCAAATTGTGAACGGAGATGAGAGTGAGATATAGGTTGTTAGGTTTCAGTCTTGAGTTAGGTCGATTTTGGTAAGGTGGCTTTGTCTGGCGGGGGGGGGATGTTGTGTTTGGAGATTGGTTGAGGGAGGGGGGGAGTTTGTGTTTGGGGATTGATGGGGGTGGCGGTTGTATGTTAATTTAAGGTGAATTAAAATTGCTTAAGGGGGGTTGTTGTGTGAGTGTGTATGTGTTTGCATGTAAATGTAAGGGGAGAGAGGGAGGGTTAGGATAATGTTATAAGGTCAGGTATGGTTCGGTTGTCCGGAGGAGGGGGGAGGAGAGGAGAGGAAAAGGGAGGCGAAAGGGGGAAAGGGGGGCTTTGGAGGTTCTTGGGTTAATTTATGGTATGGTAGGATTTCTTAGGAATGATATGTTTTGTGTTGCTAATGAATAGTTGTATTGCGTCATATGTTTTTATTTATTTTTTTATTTATTTTATTTATTTATTTATTTTTTTTTTTATTAGGAGGGTCAAAGGGGCTTGTTAGGGGTATATTAAGTTTTTATCTTGGGAGGATTGTAGGTATTGATTTCTAAGAGGGGTTGTGAGTAAGGTTGGGTGGGTTAAGTTTTTCTTTTGGGAGGATTGTAGGTTTTGTTAGTGGTTGGATAGTGAGTTAGCTTTTTTTCTAAGAGGGGTTGTGAGTAAGGTTGGGTGGGTTAAGTTTTTCTTTTGGGAGGATTGTAGGTTTTGTTAGTGGTTGGCAGAGTTGGGTTAATTATTGCATTCTCTCTTTCTTGCAGGTATTGTGAGTTCTGGCCCCATTCTTGAGGGAGAGGGTTTGTGTACAGGTACATTGCACCCCTCCCCGACCTTGTTGGCTAAGAGAGGCGTTCAATGTCGTCTGCAATTTGGTACCGTTTTTATTAGGTACACCTCTCCGACCTTATTGGCTAAGGGAGGTGCCCATAAAACAGTGTTGGTAACATTCTTGAGGGAGAGGGCTTGCGTACAGGCACTGTGGAACTCTCACCGACCTTATTGGCTAAGGGAAACGTACATGTCATTGAGTTAGTATGGGATGGGTAAGTTAGGTATTTGTTTTGGGAGGAGTGATAGGGTGTGGTTAGTTAATGGTAGAATGGTTATTTTTTATTTTGTGTGGGATTGCTAGTAACGGCTGGGTATGTTAGGTTTTTGTTTTGGGAGGAGTGATAGGGTGTGGTTAGGTAATGGTAGAATGGTTATTTTTTTATTTTGTGTGGAATTGCTAGTAATGGCTGGGTACGTTAGGTTTTTATTTTGGGGGGATTGTTAGGGGGAGTGTTAGTGCAGGTTGAGTGGTTTAGTTATTTATTTATTTATTTTTTATTTTTTTGTCAGAGTGGTCTTGAGTTTGAGTTGGTGGCGTGGGGTTTGGAGTGAGGGGGGGGAGGAGGGAATTGGTCAAGTCAGGTAAGGTTAGGTTGGGTGGGAATTATTGGGTGTGGGGTTGAGAAGAGGTTAGGTTAAGCTTAGTTAGGTTAGGTGGGAATCGTTGGGTGTGGGCTGAGGAGAGGTTAGGTTGATTTGGTTAGGTTGGGTGGGAATCGTTGGGTGAGGGTTAAGGAGAGGCTAGGTTTTAATTTGGGGGGAAATTGTTGGGTGTGGTTATAGGGAAGATATTAATACAAGGGAGGTGGGAGGGGAGTGTTTGGTCTGTTTAGTACTTAAAGATAGAAATTCTGAGGTGCAGGGATGAGGTCTAAATTGTCGAGTGACTGTGAGCGTGGTGGTGGTATGAGTGTTGTGTATGCAAGTGAGGGAAGGGCAGTTACGTGACTGTGTGTGGGGGAGTCGGGAGGTTGAGGGGAGTGTGCTAGGTTCGTGTCGGGGTTGATTTCTGTTTCCTTTGGGGTAGTGCCGTATAGGTTTACTTTGATTATTGATTTGGTTGGATGAGTGTATTGAATAATTTTTTTGCTGTCAGGTGTATAGGGAGACAGGGGGGAGGTGTTCTTCCTCTTTGGTCTAGGGGTCTTGACCACTAGTTCTGTGGGGGGAAGGGCTGCCATTTTATTCTTGGGAGTCTGGGGTGTTAGGGGAGGATCGGGTTTGGTTTGGGTGTTCGTGGTCCGGGAGTTCAACGTAGTCAAGTGGGAGAAGTCGGGTGTAGGCAAGGTCGAGGTGGAGGGGCCGGTATGTTTTGGACTGATTACTTTGGGGGGTGAGGTAATGGTAGAATGGTGAGATAAGTCAGGTGTAGGCATGGCAGAAGTGGAGGGGAGGAGGGAGACAGTGGATTCTCTGGGGGGTGGGGGGGGGCATGTTGGTACGGTCGGAGATGGGGGCAGTGGGGAAGATGAGGTCGGGACCGGTTCTGAAGGAGTCAGGAATGTTTATGGTAGGGAGGCCGTTAGCCTTCAAACCCTCAATTACCAGATTTAGAAAAAGTGATCTATTACCGTTGCTTAGGGAATGTGCCAGAAGTATGATGGTGGTGATTTTTGCGTCAGTGTCGGGGGAAGGGAGGGGGGCGGTCAGGTTGTTGGTCCAGCAAGTGCGGGTGGAGAGAGTCGTGGGAGTAGGGAGTGAGTGGTGGGGAGGAGGAGGAGGTGCAGTGGGAGGTGAGGGTAGGCGTAGGCGGGGAGGGAGAGGTGTTGTGCTGTTATTGAGTCTGATTTGGCACTTGTTGCTGACGGCAGAGTGTGGGCCTTTACAATTGCAGCATCTAGTAACAGTGGCAGTGCAGTTTCTGTATGAGTGGCCTTGATTGGCACATTTTGAACAGGTTAGTGAGTTACTGCAACGGTTGGTGGTATGTCCAAATTGATAGCAGTTGTAGCATTGGTGGACTGGGATGTAGTGTTGGAATTCGATGTTATGTGAGGGGATGATGTTATTGCCGAATTTAATTCCGTTGGATTTCAATTTGATGGCGTCAGTTTGTGTAGCTGTAGTGATTTTCAACATGGGGAGAGTTCCCATCCGGGCTGCATATGTCATTTGGGAGGTGTTGTGTGTGTTGAGTTCTGTCAATAGGTTAGGATTGTCAAGGATATGGGGGATGATTTTTCTACATATGAGGGTGCATTTTGCGCGGTATTCGGGTGAGCTGAGGACCGTTAAGCCATTGTCTTTTAGTTTTTTGTTCAATGCTGGGGAGTGGAATAGGTCGGCGTCTTCGTCATTCTGTACAAATACTTTGATAATGTCGTCATTGGTGAAGGAACGTATTTGGAAGATCAAAGTCAGCTGAAAAATGAGTGAAGCGAGGTCTGTGCACTGTTGGATGGTACGGTCCACTTTGAGTTTAATTGAAGGCATGTTAACTGTTTGAATTGGAGATTTATGGAGATCTCCCCTAACAAATTGTCCCTAATTTCCTGCGCCCCTCACGTAGGGGAGGCCCTGCACTATCACAGAGGTCCCCAGGCGAATCGGCAGGCTGTGCTGACCCCCCGCCCTTCACACAAACACGCACTAGCGAGGTGTGGGGACAGAGGGCGTTTCCAATCTGCAGGTGGGACCACCTCCAATCCCAATCCGGTCTGGCTGCTCCTGGAGCTCCAGCCGGAACCACCAAACGGGCCGCCTATAGGCAAAGGCCCGTGTCGGACTACGGTCCGACAATCTATACAACAACAACAACAACCCAGGGAGGACATCCTACACTCAGCTACTGGACCAGCAACATCTCTCTCAGCTCCTCACCTAGTCACTCCTAAGCACTGCGCTGTACAACAATATATATACAGGAAGCGCATCGTGAGTTTCTATCCAACCTCATTCCTGAGTGAAGGTATCTACATGTACATACGTTTGTGTGCCCATACAAAGAGATAATAGACAACTAAAGAGAATTGACAACTGGCCACTTACAGTACGCTACATTGGTGACCCCCGGAGCCGTGAATACCACACTCCTTTCTGCTGCCTTACTACTTGAGCTGAGAAGATCGTCCTGCCTGCTGCCAGCCTAGGCCAACCGCCTCCCTGCACCACCCACTACTCCACAACGACACCATCTCACGACCGTAAGGTTTATAACGCATTAGTCTGTTCTCCCCTACTGGCGGTGTGAGTGACCCACATCACAGCTGGAGAGCAACTATTGTGCGATATTCCAAACGTGGTTTGAGCTCTTTTGCCTATTCTCCTATTTTTCTTTTGGTTTTTTAGTTCTGGCCGAAGGACCTGCACCCTAAAAAAGTGTATTCGTCCCGAAGTCCCCCCCGCAAGTGTTCACCTCCCTCCCAGGAGATTGTGAAGACGGAAGGGGGTCGGAACAAGCACCCATCCCTCATCCTTCCCTAACAGGTGCGATATACTCCCGCAAGAATGGACGGACGGATCTCTCTACCAACCTTCAACCACAACGTAGAGGACTGGTTAGTTCATGTCGAAGCAGCTCTCATCGGCTCTACAGCTACAGACGAGCAGAAGTACGGCACCCTGCTCTGCTCCTTGCCCACTGAAGTCGCCACACAAGTCTCACAGATCATCTCCAACCCTCCAGAGAACAACAAATTCGCCACTCTGCGGAATGCCTTAAGAACGCATTACCAACGGACCCGCTCCAATATCCTGCAGAACCTATCTTCCATCTCCCTTGGAAACTCAACTCCGGGATTTCTCTGGGAGGAGATGTGCCTGACAGAGTTTTGGGTGGCAATGGGCAGCTACTTTATTATCAACAAACTGGTTATCCCGGTGCTTCTGCCATTCTCGTCCACCTGTCTCTGTTATTTTCACGCTGTTGAGCATCAAGTAGAAACAGCGCTATTGACGCACATGCACAGCGTCCATAGTTTTGATTAGCGGAGTTGTTGTGGAGTTGTTTATTTATGTGAGATTATAATACACAGCATTTACTGCAGACACAGCAGAGGTTTATATTGTTTACATACACTATCCATGACTTGGAATCTTTTATTGAGTGGCAGTTCTATTTTATGTAGCTACTGGTACTGTGTATACCACTTATAATAATAAAGTATCATATCCAACTGCTCATTCCAGTGACGTTTAGTTTGTTTCATCGAAGAAAGATTTAGACTTGGGCAACAGTAGTTATCACATCTTGTCTGGGGGTCATAGATTGGAAGTGGTTGGGAACCACTGATCTAACTGCTTATGTATGTTTGTGTGTCTGTCTTTCTGTGCCTTTCAGAATACAGTATCTATCAATTTATCTATCTATTATCTACCAATATCTATCTATGAATACCTGTTTCAGTCAGTTTTATCTATACAGTATTTGTCAATCTATTTATTAATAAGTATTTGTCAGTCTGTCAATCTATGTACTATATGTCTATCCATATGGCTTACCAATATCTGTCAGTATCTATATATTATTTCGAGAATGTATATATATAAAGGTGATTTAAGACTTGCAGCCACAGCGTAATTGACTTTTTAAATATTATAAATATCTTTATTTATTCCAAAAGTAATTAATTAATACCAATTACCTTAATTATTGAACTGTGAACAGATCCTTAATCAGCATGTAAAGTTGTACCTCTGTGTTGTTTTATATTTTCTTTATTTATGAGCCACATTATTTATATAGAGCTTAATAAGTGTTAAAAAAAATTAAATATTTTCTGAGGCATGAATTTGATAAGTCGGCATTGTAGGATTTATTGGGGATCTGAAGAGCGAGTTTGAACTAATGGGAAAACCTGTTAATCCGGCACCTCTGAATCCCCGTAGGTGCTGGATAACTGGGATTCTACCTTTCTGTCTGTTTAAACTACAGTACTGTATTAATGTACCACTAATTTACCTGGGAATATTAAGGAAAAACTGACAAGCATGCAAGATTTACAGTCCCAACAAAGTTCACATAAACCAAACGTGCATAAAACACACAATTTCTGTACTTAATGACTATAAATTTATGGAAATATTTTTATCATAAACTATCGTGTATATTTAATGTTTTTGTTTGTTACAGATGAGTTAACCCTGGGAAATTGAACAGCACCATCACAACTGAAAATGATACTGCAGGCTGAGACAAATAGCTGCCATTCTAGAACTTAATTCCAATGAACACTATAACACCACAGCACCACCCCCACATATGGTAAGGTAAACTAAAGGAGTTTTTTATCTGTCTGTCCTTATGTGCCTTTCAGTATATCTATCAATACCTAGCTCAGTCTGCTTTATCTATTGTGTCAATCTATTTATCAATACAAGTATTGGTAGATTTACATTTTCAACCAATATGGCTCTTGAGTTGAGCAATGTGTTTCTCTGATGTCTTAGACCAGGCGTGGGCAACCTCTCCTCAGTCATGGGCAACCTTTCCTCAGTCTTGGGTAACCTTTCCTCAGTCATGGGCAACCTTTCCTCAGTCATGGGCAACCTTTCCTCAGTCATGGGCAACCTTTCCTCAGTTCATGGGCAACCTTTCCTCAGTCTTGGGCAACCTTTCCTCAGTCATGGCAACCTTTCCTCAGGGCAACCTCTCAGTCTTGGGCAACAGTTCCTCAGTCATCTCTCCTCAGTCATGGGCAACCTTTCCTCAGTCATGGGCAACCTTTCCTCAGTCATACTTTCCTCAGTCAGCAACCTTTCCTCAGTCATGGGCAACCTTTCCTCAGTCATGGGCAACCTTTCCTCAGTCATGGGCAACCTTTCCTCAGGCTTGGGCAACCTTTCCTCAGTCATGGGCAACCTTTCCTCAGTCATGGGCAACCTTTCTCAGTCATGGGCAACCTTTCCTCAGCCATGGGCAACCTTTCTCAGTCATGGGCAACCTTTCTTGGGCAACCTTTTCCTCAGTTATGGGCAATCTTTCCTCAGTCATGGGCAACCTTTCCTTAGTCATGGGCAACCTTTCCTCAGTCTTGGGCAACCTCTCCTTAGTCTTGGGCAACCATTCCTCAGTCATGGGCAACCTTTCCTCAGTCATTGGTCAACCTTTCCTCAGTCTTGGGCAACCTTTCCTCAGTCATGGGCAACCTTTCCTCAGTCATTGGCAACCTTTCCTCAGCCATGGGCAACCTTTCCTCAGTCATGGGCTGCATTATGATTTAAGTATTTTTCTGCAGACCAACCCACCATAATTTATATCCTACCTAACCCAAAAGAAACATTAATATTGTACAGTCTGCCCTTAACATACACCTTAACATACACGGGGTTAGGTAATAGAGATACCCGTGAATGTTAAAAATCCGTGTACTCTTGCTGCCCCCCCCCCCTAAAAAGCCCTGGCCCACCATGTCCTTATTTACCGTATATACCTGTGTGTAGTTCGAGTTTTTAAGACCAAATTATTTGGCAAAAAATGGGGGTCGACCTCTAAACGAGTAATAGTTTCGTTAGGTTGAAAAATATTTACCAGTAACTACCAGTAAACAATGGAAACGACGCACCAACGCACCACCAGCTGTGAGTGTTGGTACAGTTGCCAGGGCAGATCTCTTGCATCATCATAGCAAGCCCAAAGTAGCCAAATGCATGGTATGGTAGCACAGGACGATGTAAAACATAAAGTATTCATTTTTTAAAGTTTATTTATAGATACTGTACATAAAATTTTTGTTCATTACATTTGAAACATCAATCTTTGTTAATAAAATTTGAAACAAAAGAAAACCACGATACCGTATTTCTAAATACCGGGTATTTTCATTAAAACATTACATCTCAAGTATATTTTACCTTAACTGTGACTGAATGAATATATTCTCAGAAATATATATGGAAATGTAATATTTTTGCTGAAATGACGTATGTATTACAGTGGAAAGTGGGATAAAATCATGACGAAAACAATGATTTTCGCTTTCTTTCGTTGTTCAAAAGATTTTACCGTGAAACAAACGTGTACTGTGCATTAGGGGGCAGTGAAATTTTGCTCAAAGCTGCACTCTTCAGGCATTGTTCCTTATACATATCTAAGACTCCATGCCAAATTTGAAGCTGATATGTCGAGGTTTAGTCTGCCGCATTTTCTACTGAAATTTTTAAATTTACCTACAGTACTAGCCAAACAGCCGCTGTGGCGGTGCAATGTTCTGTTCAGTGTTTATCAACTTTTTTTCATATCTCTTATTTCATTTAAGTTGTCTTGTTGCAGATGAGTATGGTGCTATGTCTATATTGATTATCAGCCTTTTCTCATTTCATTTCTCAATGTTGTGTTACTGTACTGTAATGTAGGGGAGACCTGGGTAAGTTGGCGCACTTGAAATTATTCAAATAGTTATCGTTAAGCAGATTGCCAAAACTATTCACGAGTTTCTGGTGGAGAAAAATCTAACCCAGCAGCCCATTGTGTGTGTTGGTTGTGATGGAACCAATGTAAATGTAGGATCAGAAAATGGAGTCATTCATCATCTTGAAATGTTACTTGGTCACCCGCTCCATTATTTCATATGTCAGCTTCACGGAAATGAGCTGCCTTTCCGCGCAGTTTTTTATCACTATGATGGTAAACCAAGTGGTCCTGAGCATTGGCGTGGTCCCATTGGAAAGCAGATCAAGGAGTCTTTGTCTGAGCTTCCAGTTGTCGCCTTCCAGCCAGTCAGTTTCCCTGATTTCCCTGTGTTTAATGATGAAGTGGAGAAAGATCTGTCCTGGGATCAGAAATACCTGTATAGGATTTGTAAAGGAGTTATCACAGGTGTTGTTGAAGATGACTTGGCTGCTATTGAGCCAGGTCCTTCCTGTGTGTCAAGGTGGAATACCTTATGGAGTAGAATCCTCAGGCTGTATGTAGCAACATCAAGACCCAGCCATGAGTTGAAAAGAATTGTCATTACAATAATAAAGTTCAGTGCTCCAATGTGGTTTTACATCAAGATACACCCTTACGTAACACACGGCTCAAGGAACGTATTCCAGTCCCTGCTATATATGAAACACCTGAATAGTGAGGAGGAGACGATAGTGAAGAAGGCTGTCAGAGAAATGCATACTTCGCCCACACAGATCAACTTCTTCTTGGTATGTGTGCAGATGAGGACATGACTGTTAGAGAAAAAGCTGTCTCAATGATAAGAAAAATTAGAGAGGAGAATCAGATCTGAAGAGGAGGAGGAAGATTCTGATGCTGCTGTTGACGAGAATTTGTTAAACTATACTGATGAGGAGGGTAAAGATGGAGATAGGAATGAGGATGTGCCTCCTGTAGTCAACATGAGAAAGGTGGTGACTCCGAAACTAAAGTGGCAAGCAAAAAACTATCATTCCATGATTAACTGAAGGAATGAACTCAAGACTGAGCCTCCTTACATTGCTTCTCTGTCAAATCTACAGGTTAATGACATTCTTGAGACACCATTAGTGGTGCCCAAGTGGCCAAACAGCACTCAGGCGGTCGAGAGAGGCATAAAAGTGATGACTGAAGCTTGTACTGAAGTGACGGGATACGAATCGAGAGATGGATATATTAGGCAAAGATTATTGTCTAGGAAAATGATGCCAAGGTTCCGCACAAAAAAGAATTTCAATATGAACTTGTAATGATTTTCTATACGGTGTACCTGTAAAATAACATGTGAATTAAATCGATGTCACCCATGTAAAATTTATCATTATCCTGGAAAACATTAAATGACACCTAATTTTTGGTATACACTAAAAGTTGACAAAACGTCTTTCGCGATGCGGCAGGGTAAGTATGCATGAAATGGCATGAAATTTTGCACAGGTGTTTGTTACAGCCATACAAACAATGCCTGAAAAGTGCAGCCTGCAACTCAAATAAAAGTGTTTTTTCCCTGCCCCCTACTGTACATGTACTAAATGATTATGGTACTTAAATTGTTATGTCTATTGCAAATACAGATTGTTTATACTGGTATTCAAATAAATCACTATCTTACAAGAATCCCAGCAATGTAAGTTATATTCACCCAGGTCGTTTGGGTGACAAATTATGAGAAGAGCTTAGTCACTGTTAGGTAATAATAAATAAACACACAGGCAGGCCTTCAGCGCCAACTGTCACATCTTATCTCAAATAAATAAACAAACACCACACTCTGTCACCTCACCTCCCCCCCCATGCTCGCTGGCTACCTCCCTCCTTGTGTTCCCAGACAAAAGATTGGTGATAACTTTATTCTTTAAGGTGTTTATTTTATATAATATCTCAGACTAAAGTTAGGAAATTATAATTTGCATTGCTGGAATCCTTTGCAAGACAGCCAATAATTTGAATATAAACGTCATATAGTTTGCTCAAGATATAAAAATGTAGTACATTATTGTACAATACTGAGTAGTATATTTTATAATACAGTACAGTATAAAGTTTTCAACTGTATTTTTGGGTAGATTTACATAAATTTAATTTATTTTCATCCATTTACATGCACACACCGTACTAAAACAAATAAATGACCTTAGTGCAAAGCTGGAGTGTACATGTACTAATTTCATTACGGTACTAAAATTGCTATGTCTAGTGCAAATTAGAGCATTTTACTATTCAAATTAATCAGTGTCTTACAAGAATCCCAGCAATGTTAATTATATTCTCCCAGGTCATTTCATTGGCATTTTAAAATGGAAGAAGCATAGTAGGACTGTTAAATAAACACACAGAGACCTTCGGCTCAAACTGTCAAACATATCACCTCACCCCCCCCCCTTCCCCTACCCCTCGCTGGCTGGCTGGCTCCATCCCTTCCTCCCTCCCTCCCTCCCTCCCCCATCTGCTCAGCCGGGGGTTTATTTAGGCTTACAGTTTTTATCTTAAATACTATCTCAGACTAAAGTTAGGAGATTATAATTTGCATTGCTGGAATCCTTGCAAGACAGCCAATAATTTGAATATAAACGTCATATATTTTGCTCAAGAGATAAAAATTGTTGTACATTAGTGTACACAGTTGTAGCGCATTGTGCGGCACAGTTGTCAATTCTTAGTTGCTCCACATTCCCTTTGTATAAGCACACAAACGCATGCACATGTAGATACCTTCACTCAGGAATGAGGTTGGATAGAAACTCACGATGCGCTTCCTGTATATATATTGTTGTACAGCGCAGTGCTTAGGAGTGACTAGGTGAGGAGCTGAGAGAGATGTTGCTGGTCCAGTAGCTGAGTGTAGGATGTCCTCCCTGCTGTTGTTGTTGAGATTGTCGGACCGTAGTCCGACACGGGCCTTTGCCTATAGGCGGCCCGTTTGGTGGTTCCGGCTGGAGCTCCAGGAGCAGCCAGACCGGATTGGGATTGGAGGTGGTCCCACCTGCAGATTGGAAGGATACTGCAGGTTGCAAGTGTGAGCGGACCCCTGATCAGTGAGCGCTTACCACCAACCCCCACTCTTGGACGTGGTCAGTTTCGGAGTGGCGCGCCCCCCGAACTGGGGTCCGCACTTGCTGGGAGAGGATACTTTCTAAGCTATCTGGGTGGTGGGTATCGTGTGATGACCCGGAGTAGGTGGTGAATGTGGTTTGTTTGGGCCTTTCGGGTTAGAGTGGCCGCTGGTGTTGTGTGTGTTCCTTGGGAGATTTGAGTTCTGTTTCGGAGGCTTTGTGTGACCTCGCAGTCGAGGAGATAGTGTTCAAGTGGGTTGGCTGCTGGCTCCTGACAGTAGGTGCATTCCATGACGTCATTTCCGATCATCTGCCAGGAGCACTTGTGCCCTAGTCGTAGTCGATGAAGGCTGACTTGGGTTTGTCTTGGAGTTTTCTTGTCAGCGAAAGGTGGTTCCCCTTTTGTGGCCGCCAGGTACCATTTGGCTGATTGGGAACCAGCGTTGAGTGCATGAAGGAAGCTCTTTTTGATGTGGAGCTTGGTAGTCTTTCTGAGGTGATTCTTGATCTGTTGCACACTTGCTGGAACTTGGATGTGTGCGCTACTAGAACGTGTGGCTGCCTTGGCTGCTTCGTCTGCCACGTCGTTTCCTCCGATCCCTACATGACTGGGAATCCAGTGTAAGACGACTGGTCGGTTTTGGCTTTGGAATTCCTGTAGCTGTGCGAGGATCGAGGTGATGATGAGGACGTTGTTTCTTGGTTGACTGTGTTGCAGCGCCTGCATGGCCGATTTCGAGTCCGTGTGAAATATGATGGACTTGTTGTGTTGTGTTGCAGCGTGTTGTAGGGCCTTTGAGATTGCTACCAGTTCTGTTTGTAGGGTGGAGCACTCATTGGAAAGTCTCCATTGGAGGGTC
>NW_024717073.1:0-12500 GCF_018991925.1 Homarus americanus | reverse complement strand
TCGTTGACGGGGTTCTCTCTGGGGCTTGGGTGTAAGGGAAGCCAAAGTATGGTTGGGCTTGCGGGGCACTCGTTGACGGGGTTCTCTCTGGGGCTTGGGTGTAAGGTAAGCCAAAGTTTGGCTGCTTTCTTCAGCTTCAACCAACTCCAGCCATGAGAGGCTGGAGCTGGTGAAACAAGAGATGTCCAATTTCTCAAAGTAAGTCATAACGACAACTTACCCTTGACCAGCAGTTCTTCTACTGAGGTCAAGTTGAAATTCGGCCACGAACTTCAAAATCTTGCGAAAAAAAATTAATGAGGTTGGAACATTGCCAAGTAGGTGAGACGTAAAGTAGTTTTATAGTGAAGTGAGTACTGATTGGTGTAGATGCTTATAGAGCCTTATAGTGAGGTGAAAAGTGAAGATATTGTGTATAGTGACTTATGGTGAGGTGAATAGTGAAGATGTTGTGTATAGTGCCTTATAGTGAAGTGAATAGTGAAGATGTTGTGTATAGTGCCTTATAGTGAGGTGAATAGTGAAGATGTTGTGTATAGTGCCTTATAGTGAAGTGAATAGTGAAGATGTTGTGTATAGTGCCTTATAGTGAAGTGAATAGTGAAGATGTTGTGTATAGTGCCTTATAGTGAAGTGAATAGTGAAGATGTTGTGTATAGTGCCTTATAGTGAGGTGAATAGTGAAGATGTTGTGTATAGTGCCTTATAGTGAAGTGAATAGTGAAGATGTTGTGTATAGTGCCTTATGGTGAAGTGAATAGTGAAGATGTTGTGTATAGTGCCTTATGGTGAAGTGAATAGTGAAGATGTTGTGTATAGTGCCTTATAGTGAAGTGAATAGTGAAGATGTTGTGTATAGTGCCTTATAGTGAGGTGAATAGTGAAGATGTTGTGTATAGTGCCTTATAGTGAAGTGAATATTGAAGATGTTGTGTATAGTGCCTTATAGTGAAGTGAATAGTGAAGATATTGTGTATAGTGACTTATAGTGAAGTGAATAGTAAAGATGGTGTGCATAGTGCCTAATGGTGAAGTGAATAGTGAAGATGTTGTGTATAGTGACTTATAGTGAAGTGAATAGTAAAGATAGTGTGTATAGTGCCTTATAGTGAAGTGAATAGTGAAGATGTTTATTGTGCCTTATAATGAAAAGAATAGTGAAGATGGTGTGTATAGTGCCTTATAGTGAAATGAATAGTGAAGATGTTGTGTATAGTACCTTATGGTGAAGTGAATAGTGAAGATGTTGTGTATAGTGCCTTATAGTGAAGTGAATAGTGAAGATGTTGTGTATAGTGCCTTATAGTGAGGTGAATAGTGAAGATGTTGTGTATAGTGCCTTATAGTGAAGTGAATAGTGAAGATGTTGTGTATAGTGACTTATAGTGAAGTGAATAGTAAAGATGGTGTGCGTAGTGCCTAATGGTGAAGTGAATAGTGAAGATGTTGTGTATAGTGCCTTATAGTGAAGTGAATAGTGAAGATGTTTATTGTGCCTTATAATGAAAAGAATAGTGAAGATGGTGTGTATAGTGCCTTATAGTGAAGTGAATAGTAAAGATGGTGTGTATAGTGCCTTATAGTGAAGTGAATAGTGAAGATGTTTATTGTGCCTTATAATGAAAAGAATAGTGAAGATGGTGTGTATAGTGCCTTATAGTGAAGTGAATAGTGAAGATGTTGTGTTTTTACCTTATAGCGAAGTGAATAGTGAAGATGTTTATTGTGTCTTATAGTGAAGTGAATAGTGAAGATGTCGTGTATAGTGCCTCGCCAATTGCAAATCGATTAACATCCAGGCACTTACACACCCACCCACAGACCCAGCCTCACAAAACCACCCACACGCCCCCACCCACAGCTAGACGAAAACGCGGGCATAGTGAGTAAGGGGAAGGAAGTTAAACAAACAAGTGAAATGTACCAATGAGGGACCTGTTTACTAACACACACACACACACACACACACACAGGTTATGGTCAACTACAGAAAATTTTTGATTACAGACAAACACACTAACAAAACAATTGCTCATTACTATATATCCTTCCGTTCTTCCCTTCCCCTCTCCCTCTTCTTCTTTCTCCTCCTCCTTCTCTTCTCCCACTGGTAGAGAGAGATGGTGTGTGTGTGTGTGTGTGTGTGTGTGTGTAGAACCATTCGTACGCCTACAAATTTGCCAGACATTGACCCTGGAAGCTGACCTCTTTCAGTGGATCTTGAACGCCCACAACAACGCCCCCCCCCACAACAGCCTCTTTTTCTTTTTCTTCCTCTCTACCACTCACTCTCTTTTCTCACAACAGTAAAAAAAAA
This sequence comes from Homarus americanus, assembly GCF_018991925.1. Lineage (NCBI taxonomy): Eukaryota > Metazoa > Arthropoda > Malacostraca > Decapoda > Nephropidae > Homarus > Homarus americanus. The sequence continues at coordinate 10,183 of NW_024717073.1, read as the reverse complement.
TTTATCCCTGTCATTTTAGCTTTTACTTATCCATTATTGTGTGTATGAATGTTAGCTTCATTTACTCTTGATTATTATTATCTATGTTAATGACACACACACACACACACACTCACACACACACACACACACACACCCTGGTCGTAAGAGATAAACAGGAGGAAAAGAAGAAGGGGATAGCTGACAAAAGGTGATAATGAGGGAGGGAGAGAGAGATGAAAGATTAGGAATAATGAAGGAAATTAGAATAGAATGGAGGGAACAGACGCAGCGAGAGAGTGTTAATGGGAACATGAGACAAAGACAATACCGAATGAAAGGGAGTAAAGATAGATTGATAAAGAGAGAGAGAGAGAGAGAGAGAGAGAGAGAGAGAGAGAGAGAAGAAGAAGAGGGAGGGAGGGAGTGTGGGAGGACAAGTGGTGTAAGACAGGTGGTGATGTCACTCCACCTCCTCCACCGGAGTTGTGTGTGTGTGTGTGTGTGTGTGTGTGTGTGTGTGTGTGTGTGTGTGTGTTTGTGTTTGTTTCAATGTTCTATAATTATCATTGACCTGGCTCTTAGGTTAGGTTAGGTTAGGTTAGGAGCTGCGGGGCTATGCATCACTTTATTACGGATATAATTTTATTGCTTAATCGTCTTACATATAATTAAGGAGAAGGGGATAATGTTATAGATATTAATGAGTACAATTAGAGGTAAGAGGGCCAGGTAAGAGGGCCAGGTAAGAGGGCCAGGTAGGAGGGCCAAGGTATAGGAAGGCCAGGGTAATGCAGAGACGTGTGATGGATGAAGGAAATTAAAAGCTAAATCACACACACACACACACACATTGGTTATACTAAGACCATTGTGTTGTGTGTCAATTGGTTCTCGTTCAACCTTGTATATGTTTGTTGTTTTAGCCATGTTAGTCTGATTAAGAAGAGGTTAATCATCCTGGCTCATTCCTCCGTCCGTCAGTGAGTGAGTGACAAAGACCTATATAGAGGGAGCCTGTGTCACCGCTCATCATGTTGACTTTAACATTGTGAAGGGAAAAAAATAAACATTAAATATTGACTCAGGCATTATGAAAATTAAACACTAGAGCCGTCACCCAATTTTCTTGAGAGGAGCGTGTGTTTTGTGTGTGTCCTCTCTCTCTCTCTCTCTCTCTCTCTTTCTCTCTCTCTCTCCCTCTCTCTCTACGTGTTTTGTTTTGTTTAGAAAACTTTTGATTGAGGCAGAAAATGACTCTTAACTTTGGCTATTTCACTGCTGTTCGGTGATGAGGTGTGTCGTTTGCTGTGTTGGTTGTTGTCACTGCTGTACTGTGCTATGGAGTTCTGTTAGTCACTGCTGTGCTGTGCTGTGAATTTATCTTAGTCACTGCTGTACTGTGCTGTGATTTTATCTTAGTCACTGCTGTACTATGGAGTTCTGTTAGTCACTGCTGTACTGTGCTGTGGAGTTATCTTAGTCACTGCTGTACTGTGGAGTTCTGTTAGTCACTGCTGTACTGTGCTGTGGAGTTATCTTAGTCACTGCTGTACTGTGGAGTTCTATTAGTCATTACTACTACTACACTACGATGCTGGCTGTCTCTTATCTTCAATCATATTAGAACAAACACCGAAAACACGTGAAACAAAAACACCACTAAACATCGAAAACGTGTGAAACATGAAAACAACACCCACTATACACCGAAAATACGTGAAACAAAAACACCACTAAACACCGAAAACACGTGAAAGATAAAAAAAAAGCCACGAGAAACAGATGTAAAAAAAAAAGATTATTGACTTGTCCCCGCGAGAATTATGGTAATAAAGGAAACATTTAACTTTATGATTAAAAAGAAAAAAAATGTATGTCCTTTGGTGCATACAGTAAAAACGCAGGAAAGATAAAAAAAAAGAATAATGAAATGCAGTTTAGTCCTTTGGTTTTATTTATTTATTTATTTATTTATTTATTTAAAGACTCGGAAGCGTTATTTGTTTTTGTTTTTCGATACAAACAAAAAACAAATACAATATGATATTTTTTTTTATGTAATCGCCCTCCCTCCCCACAACCCGCCCCCTCCCCCACAATTACCCCCTCCCCCACAATTGCCCCCTCCCCCACAATTACCCCATTCCCCACAATTGCCCCCCTCCCTTAAAAAAATCCTGTGTTTATGAGATAGCATTGTGCGTTACGTCACTGTTATTTATACCACTCAGCGATGGAGGGGGTGGGGTTATGACCTGTCTGTCTGTCCTAAATTTCTCTCTCTGGTTTATTCATCGCAAAACAATAAAGGAAATGCAGTGAAACCTCCATATAACGGACTATATGGAGGAAGAGAGTCCGTTATATTTAGGTTTCACTGGGATATACGTAGACAATGTGGACCCTCGGTGGCCGTACTGTAAGGTGCCGCTGTAGGGTGTAAGCTATAGTAGGTTCACATTAATTTGCTGGATTTATGTAATTTTGTAATTGTTAAACCCAGTTAATTGGTGTTTATATATGATATTTAAATAATAAAACACCTAAACCCTTAAGACTAGGAAACACTAAACCTAAAATGGTAATTAGTAATGACAGGTATTTATTTCCTTAACATTATCATTATTAGTTGAAAATATTAAATTACAAAAAAAAATTGTAAACATTTCTTTTTCTCGCCTTTGTTGACAAGTCACAAACTTCCGGGATTATACCGATGCTAATTTACATTTTTATTAACATTGTTTCTCGAGTCTTGTGTGTGTGTGTCGCCTCCAGGAGATTATTGCATATTTTTAAGATGACTTCTCGCTGCCTGATCCTCTGTCGTGGCGCCCAGAGCAGGAGGCAGGAGCTGATGGAAGGACATTTAGGAATTTCAGAAAACTGTTTATATATCACCAAGTGTGTAAGAAGTGTAACACGACTCTGGGCCGGAGATATAGAGCTGGGTATTACATCTCTTAAGCTTCGTCTTACATAGGATATAATGGGGGTGCTCAATAAACTAGCTCCTTTGCGTTGCTTGAAGAAAACGCCCAAACTCTCCTGTGTAGTGAACTATACACCACTAACTCACATGTAGAGTGTGTGTTACGTAGAGTGTGAAGACTAACAGTAGTGAAGAAATACAGTTCTGATAATATTATTAGGATTTATGTGAGCGTCAGGTAGAAAATCATAAAGAGAAATGCAGTATTTTGTTTGGGTTGGTCTCTCTCTCTCTCTCTCTCAACAACAGCAACAACACACTTGTCCTTGATTTTCAGTATTACACACACACACACACACACACACACACACACACACACACACACACACACACACACACACACACTGCAAAGAAGTCCCACTACCCAACCAAATTACAACACCTGAAGCAGACCAACATCAGTCAATGTTATGGTAAGCTTAAAGAACTCTGTGAACTAAACAATAAGACACACCCCCTCCCCTTCCTTAGCCATCTCACTAATGTTGACGCAGCTGAGCAAACAAATAACCATTTCGCTACTATATGCCAGACGCTCCCCCGGCTTGACACAACCACTCTCCCTGCTTACCTACCAGCCCCCCTTCCCACTGACTTAGTAGAAGAATTTGAAGTAGCAAAACGCCTGGACAAACTAAAATTAAAACGCTCTACCTCCCCCATTGACTTACCAATGAAACTCTTCAAGGAGTTCTCCCCTGAGCTTGCTAAACCCCTATGCTCCATCATCAATGCTTCTCACAGTCAAGCCAGATGCCCAACTGACTGGAAGACCTCTTATGTATCACCAGTGCCCAAGTCAACCAGCCCACAATCCTTAAATCAGCTACGACCTATTGCAATCACCCCAATACCCAGCCTAATTTGTGAAAATTTTGTGTTCGACTGGGCTTATGCTGATACTGCAGGAGTCGTAGACCCTCAGCAATTTGGCAATATGAAAACTTCCTCCACCACTCACTGTCTTGTCAGCTTTCTCGATTACATATACCGCCATCTCGAGAAACGAAAAACGTCTGTAGCTGTCGCTTTCATTGATTTCACTAAAGCATTCGACCTAGTCGACCACAATATAATCATCAACAAAGCTATTGACCTCGGGCTTCGGAGAAGTCTTATACCATGGCTTACAGACTTCCTCAGTGACCGACGCTAAGCTGTACGCTTCCGAGGGGCTGTCTCCACCTTTCAGTCACTCACCTGTGGCGTCCCCCAAAGCACCAAGATGGGACCACTCTGCTTCCTTATGCTCATCAATGATGCCCTAAGAGAAACCCCTGCTCGCTGGAAATATGTCGATATCTCCTCCTCCACCATTGGGACTGTCATCACCAGCCCCAACTATACGCCCTTCAGGATTTATTGGAATGCCCCAAACTGCCACCAACAACCATGTCACCATCAACCGCGCTCAAGACCATGGTTATGCACATCAACCTCTCCTCCGACATTGTCCCACCTCCTTCATTACTCTAGGTCCGAACACACTCCAGGTTGTAGATTCCACGAAGCTCCTCGGCGTCACCATAGCAGACAACAAACTAAATTAGAAACCACACGTCAGTGAAGTTATCAAATCCTCCAGTTTCTGTCTCCACCTCCTACGCCGACTCAAGTCCCTCGGTGTTCCTGCACACGAGCTCCTCAGTGTTTACACAACATTCATACTTCCCAAGCTCACCTATGCCTCCTCCACCTGGTCTTCCTCCCTAAATGCCACCCAACGTAAACACCTAGAAAAAGTGCAAAAGAGGCCATGCAAGATTATTCTTCCCCTTCCTACTCCATTATATCAAGAAGCGCTCAACACACTGATCTCTTTCGATCTTCACCGACCATCACCACGACCTCATCTGCAAATTTGGTAAGAAGCCATTAATTCATCCCCTGACACCGGCCCACTACCACCTGAGATCCCTTTAGCCCGAGAATTGTTGTCGAATGACCACAACCGCATCCAGCCCATACGTGCACGAACAGCCCAGTCCCAAACCATTGTAAAAAACATCACAATTGGTGGCAAACCAGTGTATTCCATCTCTGCAAAAACACTACTCCTTGCACTGTCACTATGTTGAAATGAACTGTAGTTTGAGCTTTTCCCCATCTAGTTATTATATGTCTTATTTGTGTCACTTATGTTACTTGTATATTATTAGTAATTCGAAACCCATTCCCCAAATATGTAACTGTATATTTTCAGCCTTCTGGCTGCCAAGCTCTTTCAATAAACCGTTAATTATTGTTATTATTATTATTATTATTATTACACACACACACACACACACACACACACACACAATATTCCTCCATCTATTGTGTGGTGACTAAGTTTCCCTCATTGTCAGGCGGGGCCATTAACTATGTCCCCAGCATGTGTTAAGTAGCAAGGTGGTGGTGGTCATAGTGGTGCAGGTAGTGGTAGTAATGATAGTGGTGATAGTGGTTGTGATAATGGTGGTGTTGGTGGTGGTGGTGGTAATAGTGGTGGTGTTGGTGGTGGTAATATTGGTGTTGGTGGTGTTAGTGGTAATTGCGATGTTTGTGGTGGTAATAGTGGTGGTGGAGGTGGTAGTAATGGTAATTGAGCACTCGTCAAGACCTAATAAAACGCGGAGAATAACGTCCGTAGAATTATCGGTGACGCTTTCGCATTGTAACAGCTGGTTTGTTGCTTATCAAGTTTCCTGTTTTTCCTTTTCTACTTTTTATATTTCATCCTTCTTTTTTGCCTTTTTTACCAATTTCTTTTAGTTTATTTTTCTGCTTTTTTTTTTTAAAGATTCAATGGATCGCCTTTTCGTCTATTTCGGATTTTGAAGACCAAACTAAACAAAATCAAGTCCATTAAAATTTTTGGAAATTTAATCATTTATTTTTTGTTTTTGTAATCTGTTCTTCGCATTCATCAGATATTAAATATAAAATCGTCATTCACTATACATTACACTTCAGGTTTAGCGTCTACTAGTGAGGAAGGAAATCAATACGTTGGCAAACATCTAATTCCAAGAAAAACGACTGCAGCCTTGTCCGTGTGTGTGTGTGTGTGTGTGTGTGTGTGTGTGTGTGTGTGTAATCGATCCCTGTGTATCTTGCTGTAGTCTGGTACCTGTGGACATATGAGTTACCTAGTCTGTGTTTTTCGTGTAATCCGGAATGTAATCTAAACTTAAGTGAACCTGCATCTCGTCTAATCTAAGTGTATTTCATTGTAGTAACCTTCTGGGTGTCGGTAATCCTGTGTGTCGTGTGAATTAATGGGCGGCGTAACTGGGTGTAGCGACCTCCTGGGTGTAGAGCCAACCTTGTCAAATGTGGCCATAATGCCTGAGGCGGAGTCGTACTGTATGTTTGCTGCTTACCCGCCGAGTCACTCCTCGACCCCCAGCGTGATAAAAGGCTCCAGGGAGATTTATTTGTTATGTATGGAAACAACGTAGATTTTGTGATAATTTCTGACAGTAGAAAAAATTAAGTGATTCAGTGTGAGAAGAAATGAAGAAAAATTATGAATATTTTTTTTTTAGATTAATTACATTCAATGTTGTTATTACCGGTCATATAAAGACTAAGATAGACTATATAATAATAATACAGGTAGATTTTTTTACATTTGAAACTAATTAAGGTGAATAAATTATTTGCTTCCGTGTATTCCTAAGCTTTATTAACAAACCTCTTTATTCCCGTACTCAAGATAGGTCCAAACAAGAGATAATAACTATACAAAAATTATGGAAGGGTAGGTTCAAGGTTGTTGAAAGGGGAATTATATACCTGTAACACCATTAATTATACTGCTGGTGACCGTGGTTGGTGGGATCAAATTATACCAGTATTTATGTTGCTTCTTGGTTGATATTCCTACACGTTAGTTGTCGACCGTGTAAATCTGGGGTTTTTATTTCGTCTCGGGTAAGTGAACGTATGAGAGGGACACACACACACCACTGAATGAACACTACTGGGGGAAAAATTAATGACTCGTATCCTCATTATCATCAAGTGCGTGCGTGAGTCAGGCAACACGATCTTTTCCTTAGTGGTGCAGGGGTCATATATACAACTTATGTAACTGATGGCGAATTGTGATAGATGTTGCACAGAAACTCGGGTACCCTTCTGTGTTTGTTGATCGTTGTTTTAAAAGGGCTAAAAAAATCCTTTCATTCCTCTCAAACCAGACAAGTTCCTACACTTAAGAATATTTTGACTCTGCCCTATCGTAATGAATTTGTCCCGTTAGGTCGGTCCCTCAAGCTTCTAAATATTAATGTTGTTTTCAAGTATGACTCAATCATTACCAATATGTTAATAAGGAATAGCCCAAGTTTGAATGTAAATGGAAGTGTTTATTGTATTCCATGTAGCAAATGTAATTGTAATTATGTAGGTCAGACAGGAAAAACACTGCAGCTCAGAATCAAACAACATAAGTATAATATCAGAACTGCATCTGAAAGCAGTGCCTTGTTCGTTCATGTTAGGAATAATAATCACCCCATTGCTTGGGAAAAAAGCTTAGAAGTATTCAAATCATCTTGTGTCACAGAAAGATTAAGTTTGATTAAGGAATTAAAATCAATAAACCTTAGTGATGATCAGTTCAAAACTGATAATATGTTACATAAATTTATTTGTCAGTGGCCCAAGGTTAAAAATGCTTTGAAAACCTTTGATCTAGATGTATGATAGTTATTTTGTGGGTCCCTTTTTTCTGACCTGACCTGGCTAGTCACGTCACCACCCTTCTCTTAAGCTCCTCTACGTGTGTGTTGGTGTGGGGATTAGTGGATGTCATCATTATGACCTGACCTCATGTTTTTAAGGTCACCCTGTATATTTAAGCCTCTCTCTGTCCATGTAATCCAGTTGCCTCTGAAGATGTCTTGAATAAAGACGAAAGCTAAGGTACTCCGTTGTTTCCATTTTCCCGTGTGAGGTGCTCCGTTGTTTCCCTTTTCCTGTGTGATTTTATCAAGATATATATATATATATATATATATATATATATATATATATATATATATATATAATATATATATACTATAGGTCTATGTAATTATATATGCTTCGTGTGGTGTGATATAAGAAGTAAAATGTGATATAGGGTGATATAGTATGGTATTAGTATAGTGTAATTTCATATTAGATAGTGAATGTATAATTTAATATAGTAATATATATATAATACAGTACTATAATTTACTATAGAAACACAGTACAATAGATGTGACATAAAATTATACAAAATATTCATAACCATGCTTAAGGTAAGCTAAAATGACACATATAATTTAATATATAGCGTAAGCAATTCCTTATATAAGGTGGGATAATGACAGACGTCCCAGCCAGTCATCTGTCAATCTCTGGTATCGGGTCTCAAATGGCAATTAGTTTCATTATGTGGCTCAGGTTCTCTCTCTCCTCGCCTGGAATTTAGGTGAGAGAAGGGGGCGGGGAGATGAGTTGGGGGTCAGGTGAAGAGGAAGAGGTCAGGTGAAGGAGAAGAGGTTAGGTGAAGTGTGGAAGAGGTCAGGTGAAGAGGAAGAGGTCTGGTGAAGGGTTGATGTGGTCAGGTGAAGGAGAAGATTTTAGGTGAAGTGTGGAAGAGGTCAGGTGAAGGGGAAGAGGTCAGGTGAAGAGGAAGAGGTCAGGTGAAGGAGAAGAGGTTAGGTGAAGTGTGGAAGAGGTCAGGTGAAGAGGAAGAGGTCTGGTGAAGGGTTGATGTGGTCAGGTGAAGGAGAAGATTTTAGGTGAAGTGTGGAAGAGGTCAGGTGAAGGGGAAGAGGTCAGGTGAAGAGGAAGAGGTCAGGTGAAGAGTTGAGGAGGTTAGGTGAAGGTCAGGTGAGGGGGTAGAGGCTAGGTAAGGATCAGGTAATGGATGGGAACCACTCTGTGGACCTCTCTGATGGGGTTCATTGCTACTTAGGGGTTTGATTGGCCTCGGTGGCGGGGGAGCAACATTTTTACCTGTACGTAAATTAGAACACGCCAGGTAACATCAGACCAAGGGGAGACAGCGTCACCTTTTGTGGGCTGCCGAGTTGGGTTTAAGAGGACGCCAATGAAGATGAAATGAAGCCGAGGTTAAGTTGAAGCGCGGGAGGAACGTCTTGAGCCTCAGACAGTCAATTAACACCAATTAATACCTAAGGAGCGAATGGAATTATCTGAAACCTGGAGACCTGATCGAAAACGAGGTCGAGGTTTTCTTCTGTCGTCTTCGTCCGTCATCGTCCTAGTTCACTTCTTTATAATCTTCATCGTCATTTAAAATTTAAATTATATCTAGCGCTTGTGAGACCTCACCTGGATTACGCATTTCAGTTCTGGTCACCGTATTACAGAATGGATATAGAATCCTTGGAAAGAATCCAGAGGAGAATGACAAGACTAATCCCGGGCATCAGAAACCTTGAGTACAGAGACAGGTTAACGCATCTTAATTTGCACTCCCTCGAGAGACGTAGAGTGAGGGGCGACATGATAGAGGTGTATAAATGGAAGTCAGGGTTAAACAAAGGGGACATTACAAAAGGTATTCAAACTATCCTACCAGGAGCGAACTCGTAACAGTGGTTTTAAATTAGACAAATTTAGATTTAGGCGTGAAATAGGTAAACACTGGTTTGGAAACAGAGTAGTGGATGAATGGAACAAGTTACCAAATATCATCATTAACTCGAATACTCTGGATAGCTTCAAGCATAGGTCGGATGCTTATATGAGCAATAGGGGTTGGGTATAAACGGAACTGCCCAGTATGGGCCAATAGGCCCGCTGCAGTTTCCTCCATTCTTATGTTCTTATTTCCCACTTCCTGTTCCTCTCCAACCATCCCTTTCTTCCTCTTCCACTTTATCTTTCTCTATTCCTCTCTTTCCTGTGCCACTTCACATTCATCTTCCTTTTATCTCCTTCCCCCACTCCTCTCTTCATCATCTTCTCTCCTTCCCTCATCTTTCTCCTCCTCATTTCGCCTCACTATGTGTATGCTCAGATAACTTGAAGACCCGACACAATAGAAACTCTCACTTGAGATTTATTAAAAATAATGCGCTTGTAACTACGACTAACTACGAGGGCAAGGAAGTTATGAGGGAGCGGTGATGGTGTGAGGGAGTAGTGATGGTGTGAGGGAGCAGTGATGGTGTGAGGGAGCAGTGATGGGGTGAGGGAGCAGTGATGGTGTGAGGGAGT
>NW_024717072.1:0-19687 GCF_018991925.1 Homarus americanus | reverse complement strand
ATGATTACAACAACCACGAATATGATAATAACAACCACGACCATGATAATAACACTCACGACCATGATTATAACAACCAAGACTATGATTATAACCTCCACGACCATGATTATAACAACCACGACCATAATTATAACAACCATGAATATAATTATAACAACCACGACGATGAAAATAACAACAACGATTATGATTATAACAACCACGACCATGAATATAACAACCACGATCATAATTGTAACAACCACGACCTTGATTGTAACAACCACGACCATCATTATAACAACCACGGCCATGATTATAACAACCACGACTATGATTATAACAACCACGACCATGAATTTAACAACCACGACTATGATTATAACGACCACGACAATAATTATAACAACTACGAACATGATTATAACAACCACGACCTTGATTATAACACTCTCGACCATGATTATAACAACCACGGCTATGATTATAACAACCACGACCATGATTATAACAACCACGACCATGATTAAAACAACCATGAATATAATTATAACAACCACGACCACGATTATAACAACCACGATTATGATTATAACAACCACGACCATGAATATAACAACCACGATCATGATTATAACAACCACGACCATGATTATAACAACCACGATCTTGATTATAACAACCACGAATATAATTATAACAACCACGACCATGATTATAACAACCACGACCATGATTATAACAACCACGACCATGATTATAACAACCACGAATATAATTATAACAACCACGACCATGATTATAACAATCAAGACCATGATTATAGCAACCACGCCCATAATTATAACAACCTCGAATATGATTTTAACAACCACGACCATGATTATAACAACCACGACCATGATTATAACAACCACGAATATAATTATAACAACCACGACCATGATTATAACAACCACGACTATGATTATAACGACCACGACCATGAACATAACAACCACGACCATGATTAAAACAACCGCGACCATGATTATAAGAACCTCGACCATGATTATAACAACCACGACAATGATTATAGCAACCATGCCCATGATTATAACAACCTCGAATATGATTTTAACAACCACGACCATGATTATGACAACAATGACCATGATTATAAAAACCACGACTATGATTATAACAAACACGACCATGATTATAACAACCACGAACATGATTGTAACAACCTCGACTATAATTATAACAACCACGACCATGATTATAACAACCACGACAATGATTATAGCAACCACGCCCATGATTATAACAACCTTGAATATGATTTTAACAACCACGACTATGATTATAACGACCACGACCATGAACATAACAACCATGACCATGATTATGACAACAATGACCATGATTATAACAACCATGACTATGATTATAACAAACACGACCATGATTATAACAACCACGAACATGATTGTAACAACCACGACTATAATTATAACAACCACGACCATCATTATAACAACCACGTCCATGAATATAACAACCACGACCATGATTATAACAACCACGACTATGATTATAACGACCACGACCATGAACATAACAACCACGACCATGATTATAACAACCGCGACCATGATTACAACAACCACGACCATGATTATAACAACCACGACGATGATTATAACAACCACGACTATGATTATAGCAACCACGACTATGATCATAATCACGACTATGATTATAACAACCACGACCATGATTATAACAACCACGACTAAGATTATAACAACCACGACCATGATTATAACATCCACGACCATGATTATAACAACCACGATCATGATTATAACAACCACGCCCATGATTATAACAACTACGACCATGAATATAACAACCACGACCATGATTATAGCAACCACGACCATGATTAAAACAACCACAACCATGATTATAACAATCAAAACTATGATTAAACAACCACGACAGTGATTATAAAAACCACAGCTATGATTATATCAACCACGACCATGATTATAACAACCACGACCATGATTATAACAACCACTACTATGATTATAACAACCACGACCATGATTGTAACAATCACGACTATGATTAAAACAACCACGACAATAACTATAACAACCACGAACATGATTATAACACTCACGACTATGATTATAACAACCGCAACGATGATTATAACAACCACGACTATGATAATAGCAACCACGACTATGATCATAATCACGACTATGATCATAATCACGACTATGATTATAACAACCACGACCATGATTATAACTACCACGACTATGATTAAACAACCACGACCATGATTATAACAACCAGTACTATGATTATAACAACCACGAACATGATTATAACAATGACGGCTATGATTAAAACAACCACGACAATTATTTTAACAACCACGAACATGATTATAACAACCACGACCATTATTATAACAATTAAGACTATGATTAAAACAACCACGACACTAATTATAACAACCACGCCCATGATTATAACAACCACGACCATGAATATTATAACCACGACCATGATTATAGCAACCACGACCATGATTAAAACAACCACGACCATGATTATAACAACCACGACCATGATTATAGCAACCACGCCCATGATTATAACAACCACGACAATGAATAAATACCCAAGACCATGATTATAACAACCACGACCATGATTATAACAACCTCGACTATGATTATAACAACCACGACGATGATTATAACAACCACGACTATGATTATAGCAACCACGACTATGATCATAATCACGACTATGATCATAATCACGACTATGATTATAACAACCACGACCATGATTATAACAACCTTGACCACTATTATAACACTCACGACCATGATTATAACAACAACGAATATGATAATAGCAACCACGACTATGATTATAACAACCACGACCATGAATATAACAACCACGACCATGATTATAACAACCACGACTATGATGATAACAACCACGACAATGATTATATAATCAAGCCATATAACAGCCGTATATAATTATTAAAAAACGTGATATGATCATAAAACCACGACCATGATTATAGCAATCCGCCCATGATTGTAACCTCCAATATGATTTCCCTTAACCCACGACCATGATTATAGCAACAATGACCATGATTATAACAACCACGACTATGATTATAACAACCATGACCATGATTATAACAACCACGACTATGATGATAACAACCACGACAATAATTATAACAACCACGACTATGATGATAACAACCCCGACCATGATTATAACAGCCACGACCATGATTATAACAACCACGAATATATTTATAACCTCCACGACCATGATTACAACAACCACGATCATGATTATAACAACAACGACCATGAATATAACAACCACGACCATGATTATAACAACCACGACCATGATTATAACAAGTACGACCATGATTATAACAACCACGACCATGTTTATAACAACCACGACTATGATTATAACAACCACGACCATGATTTTAACAACCACGACTATGATTATAACAACCACTAATATGATTATAACAACCACGACCATGATTATAACATCCACGACTATGATGAAAACAACCACGACCATGATTATAACAACAACGACCATGATTATAACAACCATGAATATAATTATAACAACCACGACCACGATTATAACAACCACGATTATGATTATAAAAACCACGACCATGAATATAACAACCACAACCATGATTATAACAACCACTACAAAGATTATAACAACCACGATACATGATTATAACAACCACGACCATGATTATAGCAAAAACGCCCATGATTATAACAATCTCGAATATGATTTTAACAACCACGACAATGATTATAACAACCACGACCATGATTATAACAACCACGACCATGATTATAACAACCACGACCACGATGAAAACAACCAAAACCATGATAATAACAACCACGACCATGATTATAACAACCACTACTATGATTATAACAACCACGACCATGATTTAACAATGACGACTATGCATAAAACAACCACGACAATAATTATAACAACCACGAACATGATTATAACATCCACGACCATGATTATAACCACGACCAAGTTACAAAACCGCCACTATGATTATAACAACCATGACCTTGATTATATAACAATCATTTATAGTTAAAACAACCACGACAATAATTATAGCAACCCACCGAACATGATTATAACAACCACGACCATGATTATAACAACCACGAATATGAAAATAACAACCACGACTATGATTATAACAACCACGACTATGATTATAGCAACCACGACTATGATTATAGCAACCACGACTGTGATCATAATCACGACTATGATCATAATCACGACTATGATCATAATCACGACTATGATTATATCAACCACGACCATGATTATAACAACCACGACTATGATTAAACAACCACGACCATGATTATAACAACCAGTACTATGATTATAACAACCACGAACATGATTATAACAATGACGACTATGATTAAAACAACCACGACAATAATTTTAACAACCACGAACATGATTATAACAACCACGACCATGATTATAACAATCACGACTATGATTAAAACAACCACGACAATAATTATAACAACCACGCTCATGATTATAACAACCACGACCATGAATATTATAACCACGACCATTATTATAGCAACCACGACCATGATTAAAACAACCACGACTATGAATAAATACCCACGACCATGATTATAACAACCACGACCATGATTATAGCAACCACGACTATGATTATAACAACCACGACGATGATTAAAACAACCACGACTATGATTACAGCAACCACGACTATGATCATAATCACGACTATGATCATAATCACGACTATGATTATAACAACCACGACCATGATTATAACAACCACGACCAAGATTATAACAACCACGACCATGATTATAATATCCACGACCATGATTATAACAACCACGACCCTGATTATAACAACCACGAATATGATTATAACAACCTGGACCACTATTATAACACTCACGACCATGATTATAACAACAACGAATATGATAATAGCAACCACGACTATGATTATACAACCACGACTTGATCATAATCACGACTATGATATAATCACGACATGATATAATAACCACGACCCTGATTATAACAACCACGACCATGATTATAACAACCACGTATATAATTATAACAACCATGACCATGATCATAAAAACCACGCCCATGATTATAACAACCTCCAATATGATTTCAACAACCACGACCATGATTATAACAACAATGACCATGATTATAACACCCACGACCATCATTATAACAACCACGACTATGATTATAACAACCACGACAATGATTATAACAACCACGACTATGATTATAACAACCACGACCATGATTATAACAACCACGACTATGATGATAACCCCGACCATGATTATAACAGCCACGACCATGATTATAACAACCACGAATATATTTATAACCTCCACGACCATGATTATAACAACCACGATCATGATTATAACAACAACGACCATGAATATAACAACCACGACCATGATTATAACAACCACGACCATGATTATAACAAGTACGACCATGATTATAACAACCAAGACTATGATTATAACAACCACTAATATGATTATAACAACCACGACCATGATTATAACAACCACGACTATGATGAAAACAACCACGACCATGATTATAACAACAACGACCATGATTATAACAAACATGAATATAATTATAACAACCACGACCACGATTATAACAACCACGATTATGATTATAACAACCACGACCATGAATATAACCACCACAACCATGATTATAACAACCACGACAAAGATTATAACAACCACGACACATGATTATAACAACCACAACCATGATTATAGCAACCACGCCCATGATTACAACAACCTCGAATATGATTTTAACAACCACGACCATGATTATAACAAACACGACCATGATTATAACAACCACGACCATGATTATAACAACCACGACTATGATGAAAACAACCAAGACCATGATTATAACAACCACAAACATGATTATAACAACCACGACCATGAATATAACAACCACGACCATGATTTTAACAACCTCGAATATGATTTTAACAACCAGGACCATGATTATATCAACCACGACTATGATTATAACAACCACGGCCATGAATATAACAACCACGACCATGATTTTAACAACCACGACCATGATTATAACAATCACGAATATAATTATAACAACCACGACCATGATTATAGCAACCACGCCCATGATTATAACAATCACGACTATGATTATAACTACCACGACAATAATTATAACAACCACGAACATGATTATAACAACCACGACCATGAATATAACAACCACGGCTATGATTATAACAACCACGACCATGGTTATAACAACCACGACCATGATTATAACAAATGCGACTATGATTATAACAACCACGACCATGATTATAACAATCACGACTGTGATTATATCTACCACGACAATAATTATAACAACCACGAACATGATTATAACAACCACGACCATGATTACAACAACCACGAATATGATAATAACAACCATGACCATGATTATAACAACAAAGACCATGCTTATAACAACCATGAATATACTTATAACAACCACGACCACGATTATAACAACCACGATTATGATTATAACAACCACGACCATGAATATAACAACCACGATCATGATTATAACAACCACGACCATCATTATAACAACCACGACTATGATTATAACAACCACGGCTATGATTATACCAACCACGACCGTGATTATAAAACCACGACCCGATTATAACAACCACGACTATGATTATAACAACGACGACAATAATTATAACAACCGCGAACAAGAATATAACAACCACGACTATGATTATATCAACCACGACATTGATTATAACAACCACGGCTATGATTATACCAACCACGACCATGATTATAATAACCACGACCATGATTATAACAACCATGAATATAATTATGACAACCACGACCACGATTATAACAACCACGATTATGATTATAACAACCACGACCATGAATATAACAACCACGATCATGATTATAACAACAACGACCATGATTATAACAACCACGATCATGATTTTAACAACGACGACCATGAATATAACAACCACGACAATAATTATAACAACTTCGAACATGATTATAACCACGACCATGATTATAACACTCACGACCATGATTATAACAACCACGGCTATGATTATAACAACCACGACCATGATTATAACAACCACGACCATGATTATAACAACCATGAATATAATTATAACAACCACGATCATGATTATAGCAACCACGCCCATGATTATAACAACCTCGAATGTGATTTTAACAACCACGACCATGATTATAACAACAATGACCATGATTATAACAACCACGACGTTGATTATAACAACCACGGCTATGATTATAACAACCACGACCATGATTATAACAACCACGACCATGAATACAACAACCACGACCATGACTATAACAAGCACGACCATGATTATAACAACCACGACTATGATTATAACTACCACTACATGATTATAACAACCATGACTATGATTATAACAAGGACGACCATGAATATAACAAGCACGACCATGATTATAACAACCACGAATATGATTATAACAACCTCGACCACTATTATAACACTCACGGCCATGATTATAACAACAACGACTATGATAATAGCAACCACGACTATGATTATAAAAACCACGACCATGAATATAACAACCAAGACCATGATTGTAACAACCACTACCATGATTATAACAACCACGACTATGATGATAACAACCACGAACATGATTATAACAACCACGACCATGATTATAACAACCATGAATATAATTATAACAACCACGTCCACGATTATAACAACCACGATTATGATTATAACAACCACGACCATGATTATAGCAACCACGCCCATAATTATAACAACCTCTAATATGATTTTAACAACCACGACCATGATTATAACAACCACGACCATGATTATAACAACCACGAATATGATTATAACGACCACGACCATGAACATAACAACCACGACCATGATTATAACAACCGCGACCATGATTACAACAACCACGACCATGATTATAACAACCACGACAATGATTACAGCAACCACGCCCATGATTATAACAACCTCGAATATGATTTTAACAACCCTGACCATGATTATAACAACAATGACTATGATAATAACAACCACGACAATGATTATAGCAACCACGACCATGATTATATCAACCACGATCATGATTATAACAACCACGACTATGATTATAACAACCACGACCATGATTATAACAATCACGACTATGATTAAAACATCCACGACAATAAGTATAACAACCACGCCCATGATTATAACAACCACGACCATGAATATAACAACCACGACCATGAATATAACAACCACGACCATGATTATAGCAACCACGACCATGATTAAAACAACCACGATCATGATTATGACAACCACGACCATGATTATAGCAACCACGCCCATGATTATAACAACCACGACTATGATATAACAACCACGACATTGATTATAAAAACCACAGCTATGATTATAACAACCACGACCATGATTATAACAACCACGACCATGATTATAACAACCTCTACTATGATTATAACAACCACGACCATGATTATAACAATCACGACTATGATTAAAACATCCACGACGACAATATATATAACAACCACAAACATGATTATAACAACCACGACCATGATTATAACAACCACGAATATGAAAATAACAACCACGACTATGATTATAACAACCACGACTATGATTATAGCAACCACGACTATGATTATAGCATCCACGACTATGATCATAATCACGACTATGATCATAATCACGATTATGATCATAATCACGACTATGATTATAACAACCACGACCATGATTATAACAACCACGACTATGATTAAACAACCACGACATTGATTTTAAAAACCACAGCAATGATTTTAACAACCACTACTATGATTATAACAACCACGACCATGATTATAACAATCACGACTATGATTAAAACAACCACGACCATGGTTATAACAACCACGAACATGATTATAACAACCACGACCATGATTATAACAACCACGAATATGAAAATAATAACCACGACTATGATTATAACAACAAGACTATGATTATAGCAAACACGACTATGATTATAGCAACCACGAATATGATCATAATCACGACTATGATCATAATCACGACTATGATTGTAACAACCACGACCATGATTATAACAACCACGACTATGATGATAACAACCACGACAATAATTATAACAACCACGAACATGATTATAACAACCACGACTATGATTATAACAACCCCGACCATGATTATAAAGCCACGACCATGATTATAACAACCACGAATATATTTATAACCTCCACGACCATGATTACAACAACCACGATCATGATTATAACAATAACGACTATGAATATAACAAACTTACGACCATGATTATAACAAACCACGACCATGATTATAACAAGTACGACAATGATTATAACAACCACGACCATGTTTATAACAACCACGACTATGATTATAACAAACACTTAATTCATGATTTTAACAACCACGACTATGATTATAACAACCACTAATATATTATAACAACCACGACCATGATTATAACAACCACGACTATGATGAAAACAAACCACGACCATGATTAAACCAACAACGACCATGATTATAACAAACTATGAATATAATTATAACAACCACGACCACGATTATAACAACCACGATTATGATTATAACATCCACGACCATGAATATAACAACCACAACCTTGATTATAACAACCACGACAAAGATTATAACAACAATGACACATGATTATAACAACCACGAATCATGATTTATAGCAACCGCGGCCATGATTATAATAACCTCGAATATGATTTTAACAATCCACGACCATGATTATAACAACCACGACCATGAATATAACAACCACGATTATAACAACCACGACTATGATGAAAACAACCAAGACCATGATTATAACAACCACGACCATGATTATAACAACCACGACCATGAATATAACAACCACGACCATGATTTTAGCAACAACGACCATGAATATAACAACCACGACCATGATTATAACAAGTACGACCATGATTATAGCAACCACGACCATGATTATAGCAACCACGCTAATGATCATAACAACCACGACTATGATTAAACAACCACGACAGTGATTATAAAAACCACAGCTATGATTATAATAACCACGACCATGATTATAACAACCACGACCATGATTATAACAACCACTACTATGATTATAACAACCACGACCATGATTATAACAATCACGACTATGATTAAAACAACGACGACAATAATTATAGCAACCACGAACATGATTATAACAACCACGACCATGATTATAACAACCACGAATATGAAAATAACAACCACGACTATGATTATAACAACCACGAGCGGCGACCATGAATTCGTAGCCGACCATCGGTTATAACAGCCACGGCCATGATTATAACCACGCCCATGAGTTATAACAACCACGACTATGAAAAAATACCCACGACCATGATTGCGTAACAACCGACCATGATTATAACAACCACGACTATGATTATAACAACCACGGCGATGATTATAACAACCACGATATGATTATAGCAACCACGACTATGATCATAATCACGATATGATCATAATCGCGACTATGATTATAACAACCACGACCATGATTATAACAACCACGACCAAGATTATAACAACCACGACCATGATTATAACATCCACGACCATGATTATAACAACCACGACCATGATTATAACAACCACGAATATGATTATAACAACCACGACCCTGATTATAACAACCACGAATATGATTATAACAACCTGGACCACTATTATAACACTCACGACCATGATTATAACAACAACGAATATGATAATAGCAACCACGACTATGATTATAACAACCACGACCATGAATATAACAACCACGACCATGATTATAACAACCACGACTATGATGATAACAACCACGACAATGATTATACAACCACGACCATGATTATAACAACCACGTATATAATTATAACAACCATGACCATGATCATAAAAACCACGACCATGATTATAGCAACCACGCCCATGATTATAACAACCTCCAATATGATTTCAAAAACCACGACCATGATTATAACAACAATGACCATGATTATAACAACCACGACCATCATTATAACAACCACGACTATGATTATAACAACCACGACAATGATTATAACAACCACGACTATGATTATAACAACCACGACCATGATTATAACAACTACGACTATGATGATAACAACCCCGACCATGATTATAACAGCCACGACCATGATTATAACAACCACGAATATGTTTATAACCTCACAACCGCCCAGTTATAGCCGATGCGTTTATAACGCTTAACGACCATGAATATAACAACCACGACCGCCAGTTATAACAACCACGACCATGATTATAACAAAGTACGACGTTATAACAACCACGACTATGATTATATAACCCCTAAACCATGATTCGCCAACAACCACGACCATGATTATAACAACCACGGCTGGTAAAGCAACCGACCGCCAGTTATAACAACAACGACCATGATTATAACAACCATGAATATAATTACCAACAACCGACCACGATTATAACGTACGTTATAGTTATAACCACGACCATGAATATAACAACCACAACCATGATTATGGCAAAACAGGCTATAACAACCCGACACATGATTATAACAACCGTACAATTATATGCGACCGCCAGTTATAACAACCACGACCAAGATTATAACAACCACGACCATCATTATAACATCCACGACCATGATTATAACAACCACGACCCTGATTATAACAACCACGAATATGATTATAACAACCTGGACCACTATTATAACACTCACGACCATGATTATAACAACAACGAATATGATAATAGCAACCACGACTATGATTATAACAACCACGACCATGAATATAACAACCACGACCATGATTATAACAACCACAACTATGATGATAACAACCACGACAATGATTATACAACCACGACCATGATTATAACAACCACGTATATAATTATAACAACCATGACCATGATCATAAAAACCACGACCATGATTATAGCAACCACGCCCATTATTATAACAACCTCCAATATGATTTCAACAACCACGACCATGATTATAACAACAATGACCATGATTATAACAACCACGACCATCATTATAACAACCACGACAATGATTATAACAACCACGACAATGATTATAACAACCACGACTATGATTATAACAACCACGACCATGATTATAACAACTACGACTATGATGATAACAACCCCGACCATGATTATAACAGCCACGACCATGATTATAACAACCACGAATATATTTATAACCTCCACAACCATTATTATAACAACCACGATCATGATTATAACAACAACGACCATGAATATAACAACCACGACCATGATTATAACAACCACGACCATGATTATAACAAGTACGACCATGATTATAATAACCACGACTATGATTATAACAACCACTAATATGATTATAACAACCACGACCATGATTATAACAACCACGACTATGATGAAAACAACCACGACCATGATTATAACAACAACGACCATGATTATAACAACCATGAATATAATTATAACAACCACGACCACGATTATAACAACCACGATTATGATTATAACAACCACGACCATGAATATAACAACCACAACCATGATTATAACAACCACGACAAAGACTATAACAACCACGACACATGATTATAACAACCACGACCATGATTATAGCAACACGCCATGATTATTACAACCTCGAATATGATTTTAACAACCACGACCATGATTATAACAACCACGACTATGATTATAACAACCACGACCATGATTATAACAACCACTACTATGATGAAAACAACCAAGACCAAGATTATAACAACCACGACCATGATTATAACAACCACGACCATGAATATAACAACCACGACCATGATTTTAACAACCACGAATATAATTATAATAACCACTACCAGGATTATAGCAACCACGCCCATGATTATAACAACCTCGAATATGATTTTAACAACCACGACCATGATTATATCAACCACGACTATGTTTATAACAACCACAGCCATGAATATAACAACCACAACCATGATTTTAACAACAACGACCATGATTATAACAATCACGAATATGATTATAACAACCACGACCATGATTATAGCAACCACGCCCATGATTATAACAATCACGACTATGATTATAACTACCACGACAATAATTATAACAACCACGAACATGATTATAACAACCACGACCATGAATATAACAACCACGGCTATGATTATAACAACCACGACCATGGTTATAACTACCACGACCATGATTATAACAAATGCGACTATGATTATAACAACCACGACCATGATTATAACAATCACAACTATGATTATATCTACCACGACAATAATTATAACAACCACGAATATGATTATATCAACCACGACCATGCTTATAACAACCATGAATATACTTATAACAACCGCTACCACGATTATAACAACCAAGATTATGATTATAACAACCACGATCATGAATATAACAACCAAGATCATGATTATAACAACCACGACCATCATTATAACAACTACGACTATGATTATAACAACCACAGCTATGATTATACCAACCACGACCGTGATTATAACAACCACGACCCGATTATAACAACCACGACTATGATTATAACAACCACGACAATAATTATAACAACCACGAACATGAATATAACAACCACGACTATGATTATAACAACCACGACATTGATTATAACAACCACGGCTATGATTGTACCAACCACGACCATGATTATAATAACCACGACCATGATTATAACAACCATGAATATACTTATAACAACCGCGACCACGATTATAACAACCACGATTATGATTATAACAACCACGATCATGAATATAACAACCAAGATCATGATTATAACAACCACGACCATCATTATAACAACCACGACTATGATTATAACAAACACGGCTATGATTATACCAACCACGACCGTGATTATAACAACCACGACCCGATTATAACAACCACGACTATGATTATAACAACCACGACAATAATTATAACAACCACGAACATGAATATAACAACCACGACTATGATTATAACAACCACGACATTGATTATAACAACCACGGCTATGATTATACCAACCACGACCATGATTATAATAACCACGACCATGATTATAACAACCATGAATATAATTATAACAACCACGACCACGATTATAACAACCACGATTATGATTTTAACAACCACGACCATGAATATAACAACCACGATCATGATTATAACAACCACGACCATGATTATAACAACCACGATCATGATTATAACAACCACGACCATGATTATAACAACCACGACCATGATTATAATAACCACGAATATAATTATAACAACCACGACCATGATTATAGCAACCACGCCCATAACTATAACAACCTCTAATATAATTTTAATAACCACGACCATGATTATAACAACAATGACCATGATTATAACAACCACGACATTGATTATAACAACCACCGCTATGATTATAACAACCGCGACCATGAATATAACAACCACGACTATGATTATAAGAACCACGACTATG
Organism: Homarus americanus; assembly: GCF_018991925.1. Lineage (NCBI taxonomy): Eukaryota > Metazoa > Arthropoda > Malacostraca > Decapoda > Nephropidae > Homarus > Homarus americanus. The sequence continues at coordinate 4,725 of NW_024717072.1, read as the reverse complement.
AATATAACAACCACGACAATAATTACAACAACTGCGAACATGATTATAACAACCACGACCATGATTATAACACTCACGACCATGATTATGACAACCACGGCTATGATTATAACAACCACGACCATGATTATAACAACCACGACAATGATTATAACAACCATGAATATAATTATAACAACCACGACCATGATTATAGCAACCACGCCCATGATTATAACAATCTCGAATATGATTTTAACAACCATGACCATGATTATAACACCAATGACCATGATTATAACAACCACGATGTTGATTATAACAACCACGGCTATGATTATAACAACCACGACCATGATTATAACAACCACGACCATGAATATAACAACCACGACCATGATTATAACAAGCACGACCATGATTATAACAACCACGATTATGATTATAACTACCACTACCATGATTATAACAACCACGACTATGATTATAACAACCACGACTATGATTTTAACAACCACTACCATGATTATAACAACCACGACCCTGATTATAACAACCACGAATATGATTATAACAGCCTCGACCACTATTATAACACTCACGACCATGATTATAACAACAACGACTATGATAATAGCAACCACGACTATGATTATAAAAACCACGACCAAGAATATAACAACCACGACCATGATTGTAACAACCACGACCATGATTATAACAACCATGAATATAATTATAACAACCACGTCCACGATAATAACAACCACGATTATGATTATAACAACCACGACTATGATTATAGCAACCACGACTATGATCATAATCACGACTATGATCATAATCACGACTATGATTATAACAACCACGACCATGATTATAACAACCACGACCAAGATTATAACAACCACGACCATGATTATAACAATCACGACTATGATTAAACAACCACGACAGTGATTATAAAAACCACAGCTATGATTATATCAACCACGACCATGATTATAACAACCACGACCATGATTATAACAACCACTACTATGATTATAACAACCACGACCATGATTGTAACAATCACGACTATGATTAAAACAACCACGACAATAATTATAACAACCACGAACATGAATATAACAACCACGACCATGGTTATACAACCACGAATATGAAAATAACAACCACGACTATGATTATAACAACCACGACTATGATTATAGTAACCACGCCTATGATTATAGCAACCACGACTATGATGTTAATCACGACTATGATCATAATCACGACTATGATCATAATCACGACTATGATTATAACAACCACGACTATGATTTAACAACCACGACATGGATTATAAAAAACGCAGTTATGATTATAACAAAAACGATTATGATAATAACAACCACGACGATGATTATAACAACCACGACTATGATTATAGCAACCACGACTATGATCATAATCACGACTATGATCATAATCATGACTATGATTATAACAACCACGACCATGATTATAACAACCACGACCAAGATTATAACAACCACGACCATGATTATAACATCCACGACCATGATTATAACAACCACGATCATGATTATAACAACCACGCCCATGATTATAACAACTACGACCATGAATATAACAACCACGACCATGATTATAGCAACCACGACCATGATTAAAACAACCACGACCATGATTATAACAACCACGACCATGATTATAGCAACCACGCCCATGATTATAACAATCACGACTATGATTAAATAACCACGACAGTGATTATAAAAACCACAGCTATGATTATAACAACCACGACCATGATTATAACAACCACGACCATGATTATAACAACCACTACTATGATTATAACAACCACGACCATGATTATAACGATCACGACTATGATTAAAACAACCATGATAATAATTATATCAACCACGAACATGATTATAACAACCACGACCATGATTATAACAACCACGAATATGAAAATAACTACCACGACTATGATTATAACAACCACGACTATGATTATAGCAACCACGACTATGATTATAGCAACCACGACTATGATCATAATCACGACTATGATCATAATCACGACTATGATCATAATCACGACTATGATTATAACAACCACGACCATGATTATAACAACCACGACTATGATTAAACAACCACGACATTGATTTTAAAAACCACAGCATGATTATAACAACCACTACTATGATTATAACAACCACGACCATGATTATAACAATCACGACTATGATTAAAACAACCACGACAATAATTATAACAACCACGAACATGATTATAACAACCACGACCATGTTTATAACAACCACGAATATGAAAATAATAACCACGACTATGATTATAACAACCACGACTATGATTATAGCAACCACGACTATGATTATAGCAACCACGACTATGATCATAATCACGACTATGATCATAATCACGACTATGATCATAATCACGACTATGATTATAACAACCACGACCATGATTATAACAACCACTACTATGATTATAACAACCACGACCATGATTATAACAATCACGACTATGATTAAAACAACCATGACAATAATTATAACAACCACGAACATGATTATAACATCCACGACCATGATTATAACAACCAAGACCATGATTATAACATCCACGAATATGATTATAACAATCACGATTATGATTAAAACAACCACGCCAATAATTATAACAACCACGCCCATGATTATAACAACCACGACCATGAATATAACAACCACGACCATGATTATAGCAACCACGACCATGATTAAAACAACCCCGACCATGATTATGACAACCACGACCATGATTATAGCAACCACGCTCATGATTATAACAACCACGACTATGATAAAACAACCACGACATTGAATATAAAAACCACAGCTATGATTATAACAACCACGACCATGATTATAACAACCAAGACCATGATTATAACAACCTCTACTATGATTATAACAGCCACGACCATGATTATAACAATCACGACTATGATTAAAACAACCACGACAATAATTATAACAACCAGGAACATGATTATAACAACTACGACTATGATTATAACAACCACAACATTGATTATAACAACCACGGCTATGATTATACCAACCACGACCATGATTATAACAACCACGACCATGATTATAACAACCATGAATATAATTATAACAACCACGACCATGATTATAACAACAAAGACCATGCTTATAACAACCATGAATATACTTATAACAACCACGACCACGATTATAACAACCACGATTATGATTATAACAACCACGACCATGAATATAACAACCACGATCATGATTATAACAACCACGACCATCATTATAACAACCACGACTATGATTATAACAACTACGGCTATGATTATACCAACCACGACCGTGATTATAAAACCACGACCCGATTATAACAACCACGCTATGAATATAACAACCACGACAATAATTACAACAACTGCGAACATGATTATAACAACCACGACCATGATTATAACACTCACGACCATGATTATGACAACCACGGCTATGATAATAACAACCACGACCATGATTATAACAACCACGACAATGATTATAACAACCATGAATATAATTATAACAACCACGACCATGATTATAGCAACCACGCCCATGATTATAACAATCTCGAATATGATTTTAACAACCACGACCATGATTATAACACCAATGACCATGATTATAACAACCACGATGTTGATTATAACAACCACGGCTATGATTATAACAACCACGACCATGATTATAACAACCACGACCATGAATATAACAACCACGACCATGATTATAACAAGCACGACCATGATTATAACAACCACGATAATGATTATAACTACCACTACCATGATTATAACAACCACGACTATGATTATAACAAGGACGACCATGAATATAACAAGCACGACCATGAATATAACAACCACGACTATGATTATAACAACCACGACTATGATTTTAACAACCACTACCATGATTATAACAACCACGACCCTGATTATAACAACCACGAATATGATTATAACAGCCTCGACCACTATTATAACACTCACGACCATGATTATAACAACAACGACTATGATAATAGCAACCACGACTATGATTATAAAAACCACGACCAAGAATATAACAACCACGACCATGATTGTAACAACTACTCTACCACAATTATACAACCATGAATATAATTATAACAAATTCACGCCCACGATAATAACAACAACCACGATTATGATTATAACAAACTACGACTATGATTGAGAGCAATCCATTTACTCAAGATCATAATCACGACCATGATTATAGCAACCACGACCATGATTAAAACAACCACGACCATGATTATAACAACCAGAACCATGATTATAGCAACCACGCCCATTATTATTACAATCACGACTATGATTAAACAACCACGACAGTGATTATAAAAACCACAGCTATGATTATATCAACCACGACCATGATTATAACAACCACGACCATGATTATAACAACCACTAATATGATTATAACAACCACGACCATGATTGTAACAATCACGACTATGATTAAAACAACCACGACAATAATTATAACAACCACGAACATGATTATAACTACCACGACCATGATTATAACAACCACGAATATGAAAATAACAACCACGACTATGATTATAACTACCACGACTATG
>NW_024717071.1:0-20971 GCF_018991925.1 Homarus americanus | reverse complement strand
ACATAGTTACTGGAATAACATCATTCATCAAAATACAACCAGCAAAGCCATCACGTGAGGAGAAGCGACAAACAGGACTGCAAAAGAAGAGGGATCGAGAGGATGAGACGATAAAAAAGAAAGAAGAATTATTAAAATTGAAAGCAGAGGGGCAGAAAAGGTTGGTCAGGAGATAAATATCTAGAAATATGAAAGTCAGAGCTGTTCTTAGGATTCATAATTCAAGTTTTATCTGAGTGTCAAATGGATTGTTGCATGAATAATGGGAGAACAAGGTGTTGGGTGGTTTAATGAATCTTTTATGAATTGTCATTAATTTTATTCAATTATTATTTTATAACAGACGCAACGAGGAAAGGATGAAGCGGGTACAGGAAGCTCGTGAAGAAAGAGAGCGTAAGGCTATAGAAGCAAAGAAACAACAAGACAGAGATAGAAAGAACAGAGAGGAGCGACTAAGAGAACAGCAGCAGCAGCACAGAAAGCAGCAACTTCTTGCTAAGAGACGTGCAGAAGAGGCTAGAGTTAAGAAGATTAAAGAACAGGTAGGTTTAAGCAGTAACCTTGGAAATTAAATTATTCATAGTTGCGTTGAATTTAAAACTCTCGTATATATTTACTATACAGTAAACCCTCGATAAATCAGCACATCTGGGCTCTGGCCTTGCTGAGGTATACCAGATTCTGACTTATCGAGGCCTTTCCCCCTTCATACAAAAATCATCGACCCATATGTGTGTGTGTACAGGTAATTACTAAATATACAAAAAGTAACACTTACCAGCACTGCAGGCGAAGAATGGAGCATCATTGTAGGTGACACAGAGGTATGGTAGGTGACACAGAGGTATGGTAGGTGACACAGGCATGGTAGGTGACACAGGCATGGTAGGTGACAGGCATGGTAGGTGACACAGGCATGGTAGGTGACACAGGCATGGTAGGTGACACAGGCATGGTAGGTGACACAGGTGTGGTAGGTAACACAGATTCATGGTAGGTGACACAGAGGTATGGTAGGTGACACACAGGCATGGTAGGTGACACACAGGCATGGTAGGTGACACACAGGCATGGTAGGTGACACACAGGCATGGTAGGTGACACACAGGCATGGTAGGTGACACAGAGGTATGGTAGGTGACACACAGGCATGGTAGGTGACACACAGGCATGGTAGGTGACACAGAGGTATGGTAGGTGACACACAGGCATGGTAGGTGACACAGAGGTATGGTAGGTGACACACAGGCATGGTAGGTGAGACACAGGCATGGTAGGTGACACAGAGGTATGGTAGGTGACACAGGCTACCAGATATGCCGAGATTTTTGCTGTTGACAACACAATATACATAATGTATGTCGTTTCTCACTCTTGATTTTTTTTTTTTTACTATTTACGGTTATTTATTATTATTACTGTTATTTTGTTTATTAAAATTTTTATTAATTTTAATTAATTAATTATTATTATTACCCCCTGTATTATTATTATTATTATTATTATTATTATTATTATTATTATTATTATTATTATTATTATTATTATTATATCTTCGCCCCCCCCAGGCCCTGATGTGGGTCAAGTGACCTGTGCCCGGGTGGGCTAATCCCCGTAAAAAAAAAGAAACCATTCCGAGAACATATCCATGCCGAGTTGTATAAAATTCCGAGTTATCGAGGGTTTACAGTATATTAAAAGTCAGGTTACATACACTTCATCTTTCTGTGTATTTTTTCTTTAAAATGATTGTGACTCCATTTCTAATTTATGAAACCAGGAAGAAGAACGAAGGAAACAGGAAGAGGAGTCAAGGAAATTAAAGGAAGAAGAAAAGCAAAATGAGGAGGAAAAACTATTATATCTGGCAGAGCAACGCCGTCGTCAAGAGGAAGAAAGGAAACGGTAAGTGTATTAAATAAAATTACAGTAAACCCTGCCAATACTGTACCAAACTAATCCATACAAGCTCTGTCCATTATTGGGAGAATTTTCATTTTCCCCCATTCCCCACCACATGATTTATGGCTATAACAGGCTCTGTTGCAATGAAGACTGTCTATCAAATGAGAGCCCTGCTATGTTAGATAGCTACTTCTACAGTGGCACCTTTTAATTGATGGATCTCCACAGGTACTCTGTGTGGGAAAATTTCTGAATACCAAGTTATTTCTGGGGAATATCACCGTATTTAATACCATTGTAGTGCAATAACCCTATCTGGTGTCAAGCAAGTGTGTTTTCAATTACAGTTTTTGTGCTTATCTTGTAAGCACTTTCTTCCATAGGAAACACAGCTGGTAAGGTACCATTTTGGTGGTTTCATGGTACCGTACATTTTATTCATTGCCCACTGCACAAACTGGAGACCATAACTCCACTGGTTGCTTTTATTAATGCACATCCAAGTACCTCAGTTTTGCTCGCCTGGTGCACCTCTCACTTCACTGAGGATTGCTCATTTTGGAACAAGCTGTGTACAGCCATCTCTCAATTTATATGGTAGTTACGTTCTTGAGAATGACCGTGTAAATCAACCCTAATTATCCCATAAATAAAGGAAATGGCGGGGGTTAGGGGAAGCGCTCCCTAAAAACTTTAATTTGTGGATCTATTTCCTTCAGTATGTTTTTTTTACAAAAATATATTAACAATAATAATACAATAATAGAAGCAAATCTAATAATACAGTAGTAAGAAAATAGATTTTAAATGAAAATTTGTGCGAACGTAAACATTGAATGATGGCTGAGATGGCATGCAGGAACTAGTGGTGGAGGAGAGGTGGGGGTTACTGGGTGAGTTAGTCATTTGAATCAGATGACAGAGCAGGTGAATAGGGAGAAGTGGGAGCTTTCGAGTTACCATATGTTGATGGCTGAGGTTAAGGTGATTGGTACTCTTTCCTTTTTTGTAAAGTAGGAAAGCAATGAGATGTAGAACTATGCTGCCTGGCGCAATGGGACTCTTTTGAAAACTGTGTTATTTAAAAATAGGTGTTAACTTAATGCTAGTGTTATTTTAAGAACATGCTAATTAAATCCGTGTAAAGTGAGAGGTGACTATACTGCTCCGAGCCCTCATGTCTGTGACTCATCTGTGAGGGTGTGTAAATTCATAAAATTAGAGAGATAATTCAAATTTTAAGTAAAAACAGGGAGTGAAGCTGTTCCATACATTCCCCGCTGCTGGGCGAAGTTTTGCTGGTGGTGGACAATAAGATATCATTTGGGTCGTATGTGCTTTATAATATTTGTATGTCTTATCTCAAGCATAATGGCTTTTATTGCACTTTTCAATTGAAACGTTAATCATGACCCCACTTATTCGCAATTTATATTTTAACAGGCATATTCTATACTTAGTTCAGTATCTGTATTCGCAAAGCATACCTTGCTTATCCGCAAAGCGAATTAGAAAATTGAAAGAAATAATTACAATATGCTACAGTAAATTTGTTTCAAACTGCACAAGCTAACTAGCTGCTGCACTCGTACTGTATTCCTCTGTCAGAAGTAGTGCTTGGCAGAGATGCCAGGTACGATGCTGTTATCAGCTATGGACTTCTGACCCCAAGACTCGGCTGATTATGCTGTAAATTTTGTTCCTCTTTAATGGTCGTTAATTATGCCTGCATCTCTCTTCATTTCCAATTTAATGGAATATTTCTGCTGGTTACTGTCATTTAATTTGGTTTATTTTAGGCATGATAAAGGATTAATGTGTGGCTGTGCATTATTGCATATATAATGTGCTTGGTGGGATTTTTTGGGTGGAGGCCATATGTGTTTTCATAATGGAGTTTTGTTTTCTATGTATGATGATATTTAACTTTTCAGGAGCAAAATAAGGAACATGCTGGAGGTGTGTGTCATCTCTGGTGCTTGGTGGCTCAAGCTATGTGAGCAGGCTGCATAGTTAATTGTTTTTGCTGTGTATTCATACACCAGGCCATGCGAAAGAGTTCTCTCTGTCTGCTTTGATCTGTTGCTTTGTGTGGTAGTGTCGATACTGTGTCAAAATTTTTTTCGTATTGCCTCCTACTCATTCACACATTTTATACACACAATCACAAAGTTTAGTAATTATTAACAACAGTTGTGTCGGTGTGTCTTTACAGTAAGTGAATTTTTTACACCCATGGTGAATCAACATTCTATGCTTATTTTAACCCATAACTGGTCATTAACGTTCAATTACGTGATCACCGATATTATTATCTCTGGTCAGTCACGTATTAGAACGTTTTCCAAATCTGCTTTTCCCGCACCTTTGAAATTGAGTCTAGCTACCATAATCTGTTTGTGTAAATGTTCCCCCCCCTCCCATCTCTCCCCAGGGGGCCCCACCCTCCCATCTCTCCTCACAGTCAAGGCCCTGGGACTACACAGTAGTCTCTCGATAGCCATGGCATGTGAACGTAACCGGTCACTCAATCAGGTTGAGACATACTCTAAATTATTTGGTAGGGGTGAAGATGAGTATAGATTGACAGAGGCATGCATTGATAGGGATATTGAACGTGATGATAATGATAGTGACTAAGACTATGTGTTTGAACAAGAGGAAAACAACACTGATAAACAGCAAGTAGAGGAGAGAGGGTTGGTGTCCTCTTCATCTCCAGGAACGTCCAGTACTCCCTCCATTTCACCTACCCCTACCAGTCCGTCCCACTGTATAGTTACATCCACCCACACCCCTTCCTCCCTCCTACACTAGCTCCCTCCCTCCCTCCCTCCCATACTGCTACCTCCATCCCACCCTGTTCCCTCTCTCACATGCCTTCCACCTACATTGCTCCCTCCCTCCCTACCTCCCTCCCTCCCTACCTACCTACCTCCCTCCCTCCCTCCTACAGTGTGTGTGTGTGTGATCATTATGTATATATGTGGCTGCAAGACAAACCAGTAGTACTGTGACAGCACTGGAAGCGAGTAGAGGTTTGGGAATACTACACCAGCCCTGGATTTAAATGTCTCGCAGCACCTTTAAACGAGGCAGATTTTCAAGTGTCATTTTGGGGTGTTTGGGCCATAAAAGAAAAATATGATTATCCCCGACCAGGGGGTTGGGAGGGATACCATGGATGTATAATAATGTGACCTTTTTGCAGGCTAAAGATGCTTGGCTAATAAAATGTGTTTCTGCAGTGTTGTTTTGTATTGTATTATGGTATTATACTTATTTTAATACATTACACCTCCACCAATTATATAATTATATTAATTCTTATGGGAGAAATTATCCTGATATTCGCAAAGAATTTTAGGGACACATCATTTGCAATGACCGGGGTATTAACATATTATTGATGCCTATGTAAAATATGTTGAAATTTCTGTGTCATAATGATCAAGGGAATAATTTTAATTATGCCCTTTGTCCTTGAAAACGTCAATAACATGCCATCTTTGCCTGGAGAGAGAGAGATAGGTTCAGGGTAACAACACCAATGAAAAAGAAAGTGTAATTTTCTCCCTCTCTCTCTCTCTCTCAATATTTTTGGTCTATTACAATCAGAACAAAATTTTAGAGGGAATGTGTATAACATCTTCATGTAAGGGACATTATAATCAATACTCGGTGGTAGATGTAGCGCATGATCTCATCACAGCTGGTGCTAAATTATTTGTTTAGTTTCGATTCTGATTCGTTTGGAAGGAGAGACAGGCTTTTTGAGGTGGTTGTACGTACATCCACACTAAGTTAAACACTCAGTATTTCCTCTTAAGAATAATAAAAAAAACTATTAATATACAGTAAAAGTCCAAAAATCCGGATGCCAGAAATCCGGACCACCCGAGAATCCGGACTTTTCGAAAACTCAAACTTTTTTTTTTTTTTTTTTAGCTGGCTTTTGTGTGTATGTGCGCATGCGTGAGCGCCACAGCTGCACAGCGACAACAAGCGATCGCCACTTTAAAACGAGCAATCAAACTGTGACAACGTATGTAATTTTGAGTCTACTCTTTCCATTTACAGAGCCCATAATAATGGCTCCTGAAGTAGATAAACTCCGTTGTGTGAAGAGAAAGAAGAACACGTTGAAATTGGGTGACAAACTTTAATTAATTAAAATAGAACGTGGTGTGAGCAATACTGTTCTAATGGAAACATACAACATTGTAAAGTCTACAATTTATGATATAAAAAAGGCAAAGAATAAAATTCTAGAATTCACAGCTTTTTCTTTAAAACTGCTCATTTTGATAAATGAAGCATGCTATATTTGCTAATGAATAAACTATCAAAATGTATCTGTTCATCTCTTCTTTATTCCTCCTTAAATTTGAATTTTAAAAGTACTGCCTGAGAATCCGGAAAATCCGAAAATCTGGACTGACCCAATCCCCAAGCAGTCCGGATTTTTGGACTTCTACTGTATTTAGATAATCTTTAACAACATATTGTATTGGATGCTTCTTATTATTAACAATAATACCATATACAGTGACCCCTCGTTTAACGAACACCTCGGTTAACGTAATTTCGATTAACGAACTGCCTTCCATAAGGATCTTCAATTCGGTTAACGAAAAAAAATTCGCTTAACGAACTTCTTACGAACCGACCTCAACATGTTTTCGCTTGCACTGACCGGGCAACCAGCTTTAGTATCAGTCCGCCAATACATTAATCGGTTCTAGGGCTTAAATTCCTTACTATTTTTGTAAATATCAAGAAGTTTATACTATTCAATAATTTTAAAAGTTTAATATTCAATTTTTTAGTCATTTTAACAATTATTGAACGAAATTGAAGGTAAAGTGACTAGTTTAATGCGCGGCATCCAGCCTCTTAACACAGCAAACAGGCGTCAGTCTCTCTCTGTTTTCACTGGAGGTAACATCTTGCTTGAGACTCTCTTCAACTAAATGCTTTTTTTCTGTGTTTCCAAGCAAATTATTGGTCATTTTGAAATATATTTTATATATTGACAATATATAATGCAGTGCAGCATTGATTTAAAGAAAATAATCTTGAATTAAACCAGAGAGCTAAAATTTTATGGGTGAAATGGCACCATGGGGTGACTTCTCTTCCACCCCAATGCCTTCTCTTCTTCCTTCTCCTCCACCCCCATTCTAAATCCCATCATCATCATCATCATCCAGGAGCCTTCTACATACACACCTCAAAGTAAGTGAACTTTTCTACCATTTTTGTTGAATTTAGGAAATTTTCGGTGAGCTGGAACCAATTACCCAAAAACCCATTGAAACAATGGTTTCGGTTAACGAACGTTTCGGTTAACGAACGACCTTCTGGAACGGATTGAGTTCGTTAACCGAGGGGCCACTGTATGTTTAACCATGAGAGACTTAAGCTTGTACTACAAATACATATAGTACACTATATATACGGTATATATTTAATATGACAGGTACAGTAGGTTAATTAAGCCACGTAAAAAAATCTAAAAAAAAAAATTCCATTGATGTTTTTGTTTTTAATTGCACCAGTGAAGTCATGATTAATTTATTCTGCTTTATTAGTTATTGAAGAAACTGTAGTATATCAGAAAAATTTTCTTTTGTAGAAAAATTGCTGAGGTAGAACGCATCGCCCGTGAGAAAAAGGAGTTAGAATACCTTAAATTGCTTGAAGCACAGCGCATTGCTGAGTTACAACAAGCTAAATTGACAAGCTCAGCAGTTAAAAAGGTAAAAACTAAAGTACTTATTTTCCTTTTGCTGCATTATTTAACAATTGGTAATTAATGCAGAACTTCCTTTAGATAACATCATCTTTTGCTCAGTTCTGTTTAATGTGTTATTATGCCTGTATTCCATCAGTATTCCTCTAATCCTTTTCTCAAATTTATTATTTCTTAGCTCCTTAGTAACATCTTCATGTCCACTTTCCACATGAACCTGTAGCTTCAGTGCTCAGGTTAGTTTGTCAGCATTCTCTATTGTATTTTGTTGATTATTATGTTGTAATGCTTTTATTCATCTTATGATTATATATCTCACACTGTAATTTTCCTACAGATTGCACTAGCTGATAACAAGGAAACTGGACTAAATCATACATTCACTTTAAGTGATAACAAGGAAAATGGTCTTAATACCACATTTTCCAAAACTACTGGACCGTCTCAGTCAAGTTCTACTGGGAAAAACAAAGATAGTTATGACATTACACCAAACTCCAAGAAATATAAGAAAAATATTAATAATTATGATATAAATGATATTGAGAGTGATGACTCAACTGATGAGGACAGTGCTCCTAAGAGGAAAATTCCTCCCTGGGCTATGAGTAAGTTTAAAATTTGGATATTAATTTTTTCCTATTGTTTGGGATTTTATGAATAGAATATGTAATGGTTACATACTTATAGATTGTTGTATCAGACACATTGCAGTAGTTATATTGTACAACCTCCCTCGGTATTTTTGTTCCATAGTAAGGCAGGTTGAAAGTGCAAACAATGGCAATTAAAGTTTGCATGATGTAGACTCAAGTTCTAGATTAATTAATTTATTTACATTTTCATCTTGGATTATCTGCTATTGTTTGATGTCTTTCCAGCAACATAAGTGAAACTAAGTTTCTAATGCACTGATAATTGTGGTAATTAGCACTGTCTTGCCTTTCCACTGAGGTTGAGTTGGCAGCAGCATAAACATATCATACTGTTAGTCTCCTTCAACATGATGAAGTACACTGACTCATTCACACAAAGAATATTGCCCATGCTGTATGGCAAAACTTGAGGGATTGCCTTTAATCCTGCCATAATGATAAATTAGCGAGCACAATTTTTCTAAGCTGAAACCCCGCCGTGAAATAGTTAAGCAAATATTTGGGGAAAACTTTTAAAAGGATAAAGTTTTATGATGTAGATGGCTGGGTAGTACCAGTGTAATGTTATATTGATGGAGAACAACTAAAAGGAAAAAAAAAATAATATATATATATATATATATATATATATATATATATATATATATATATATATATATATATATATATATATATATATATATATATATATATATATATATATATATATATATATATATATATATATATATATATATATATATATATATATATATATATATATATATATATATATATATATATATATATATATATATATATATATATAATTTTAGAGTAGGGAAAATAAGGAAAACGATATAAGTTGTCATGCAAGTAATGATTCTTCTCTAATCTTTCTCTTTTAATGGGAACTAATTAACATCTAAAGAATAGACAAGTGGAGTTGAGTAAATAGGATATTAATAACTTAATGCAATACTGTACTGTATTGTCATATCAAAATATTTAATTTGGTAAAAATATAGATGTGACAACTTGTGATACTGTCAATATACAGTGTACCAATTCTGTATACAGTATTATTAAAAGGAAATACTAACATGTTATTTATTGTTTAATCCTTTACAGGATCTCAGCTCACAGCTGCTATGATCAACCAAGTATACTCCGGACCTGTGGTTGAGGAGATCTTCCCTCCGACTATTCTTCTCACCACACCTGATCTCACCCAAATCTTTCCTAAGCGGAAAAAATTTAACAAACGCACCTCTAGTGCGATATGGACTACACCACTTTCTAAATATTTTGAATAATGTTAGCTATATACAGTACTGTGTATATATTTTATCATGCTTCATGGTATAAACTAATGATTTTCAGTTAAGTGTTATTAATGCATTGGAATTGTTTTCCAAATTTTTAGAGTACATAACTTAGCATTTCTTAATATATAGGTATTTTCCAATTTACGATGGGGGTTGTGTTCCTGAAAACCGTAACATAAACTATGAGCCCTTTAACATGGGTTTCACTGGGGTACATTCCTGGCCAGTCCGATATAGACATGTAATCCAGAAATAATAATCCTTCAATAATTAAATAAATACAGGAAAAATTTAACAACACTGACCACATTAATAATAACAAGCTTGGTCATCATCACATGTCCCCTCCAAGGCTAGGGAACTCTTGTTGATGGAACAATGATGTTTTCAAAGAAACAGTTACATTACACTGATCACCTCGGTCAGCAAAATTTTAACAATAATGTTTTCCAATCACCAATAATGGCAAAGTATCACAGCAATCACAAGGTTATGCAACGATTATTAATGATATCTTTCGTTACACGAGTGAGGCCAGATGCGATCATGTTGAAACAAAGCTCTGAACTGTACAGTAGTTAGCATGGTGGCCATGAGATGGGATGCAGGTAAGTGGAGCTGCATGATATATGGGAAAGTAATTAGAGCATATTGGCCAATTTGGATTTAATAAGTGAAGGGAAAGATGCGCTTCCCCAGTGTTTACATTCCGCGTCAGTGAGTTAACCTAATGATAACTATTTTTAGTGTGGATTTTTCCTAACGTATATAGTGAGAGAGTGTTAAAACCTAATTAATGTTAACGTGGATTATCGTAAAACGGATGATCTTAAATCGGTAAATACCTGTAAGTGGTTTATTTTCTCCAGACATAGTGACAAGTACCCCGGTATAATTTTTAGCCTGCTTGTACAAAGTGCAAGTACACCAGAAGGTGAGCTTCAGTCTTTTGACAGCACTTGTCTGTTATGGGTTAATGAATAGGAAGGAATGTTGCCAGTATTTTTTCTAAATACAGTGAGAATGCTGATATTTGATTTGAAGGTTATAGAATAGCTCTTTCAAATTGAATTTATGTTTAAAATACAGTCAGTCCTCGACTTACGACGGGGTTAGGGGCCGACGACAGGTCGAAAATGCGAAAATAATTCCTAGAAAATCTAAAATGGGTGTCTTTTTCTTCTCAGCACCACGAGAACTCTCACTTTTACACTTGCCAGCCACTTTAAAGGGAATTACAAACGAAAATTTTGTCAGTACATAGTTCGATCACTAACGTCTGGACTCGAAAATACGTAATTTGAAAAATATTTTATACGACTGCGGCGGTTGCATGGTCATAAGTCGAGTAGGTCGTAAGTCGAGGCGTACCTGTATGTCTCATGAAAACTGGTATACCCTTGTCATCAGGTAATTACAGTTAAGCCACACATGCGTGGAAAATGTCTATAAAATGGGGTTGAAGATGAAAAGCAGTGCAATTTTTTTTTTACTTCTTTGCCTATCAGCATTTTTTGTAAATACCTTATCTTGTAGTACAATAGTTTAGTATCAAATACCCCTATTATCTGATATCCTAGCCCATGATACTGTAGTTATTTATTTGCTGAATCTGGGGTTTTATTTGATGTGTTAAGTTTCCTCCTGAATGTAAAAGCCTGGGACTTAGGGATAGAAATCCCTTACCAGGCTAATCAGGATCTTAATAAAGGAAAGTCAAGGACCATGGTTTTCCGAGGAATAACAAACAATCGTTAGAGATTGGCATCTCTTTACTATAAAAATATAACACAAAACTCTGACACCACTCAACAAACATCAAATAATTACGGGAGTCAAACAATTAAAGGAAGCAAACACTTAAAGGAATCAAACAAATAATGGGAGTCAGCAATTAATGGATTCAAACAATTAAATAGAATCGAACAATACAGGGGAGTCAGCAATTTATAGAATCAAACAATTATAGAAACAAACGAACAAATATTTCCTACGGCAGTGGCCCTGGGGGAAGGTTCTGGAACACGGTGATGCACACTCAGGGTAACGAAACGTCCACTTCGACTCCACACTCAGCGACGTCTTGAAAAGGCAGGAGAACACCGGGGCACCGACGGAATGTGTTGAACTGATGGTCGTGGTATGCTGTAGTGGTAGATGACCAGAGAGTTGGCAGTTGATAGGTGAAGGTCTGGGAACACAGCCCACGAGTCCAGGACCTATGATGAGATCACAGCCAGAATTTGACGGACAGCAGGGTAGCTAGATACTGACGGTATGGCGGCTGGGTTGAATCTGCCGGTGGCGGAGATAGTTGCTGCCGTTCTCACCTCCGTCCAACCACCCCAAGTGTCGTCTGCACCAGCAAACGAGCGAGTTAGCAGCGGTAACCAGCCGGAGGATCGTTTCCGCCCTTACACTGCTCCCCCAACAAAAATCTACTGTAAGGTAGATTAAAACGTAAGATTAGTACACAAAGCATAATCATCTTACAACAAATGCTACACAGTGGATCTGCTCAAAAGGTCTGCCCCAAGGTTGTCCTTTCCGGCGACGTGGACCACACGAAATCTATACCCCTGCAGACTTAGAGCCCACCGTAACAATCTGTCATTTGCCCCCTTGAATGTATTTAAATACAATAAGGGTTTGTGGTCTACCTCAAGGATAAATTCTTTTCCTCTCAGGTAATAATCAAATTTCAAAACCCCAAACAGAATGGCTAGACACTCACGTTCAATGGTGGAGTACCTCCTCTCCCTATCTAGTAACTTCCTACTGGCATAGGCCACTGGGTGAGGACATGCCTGAACATATTGGAGGAGGACGGCTCCTAGGCCATGACTGGAGGCGTCCGTCCTAAGAACGAAGGTCAAGTGTTGATCAGGCAGTTTGAGGATGGGCTGCGTGGATAGCGAATTCTTGAGACGATTAAATCTGGCCAGCAGGTCGTCGTTCCAGACAAGAGGCTCCCGGTGGCCTTTCCTTAGCAGGTCAGATAAGGGTCCGGTATACTCAGATGCCTGGGGAATGAAAGCTTTATAAAAAGAGATCATACCAAGAAAACTACGGAGGAGTTTCTTAGTAGTAGGAGGACACACCTCACAAAGGGCTTGTATTTTCTCAGGTTGGGGACGAAGATGCCGACCATCTAGCACGAATCCAAGATAATGAATAGACTCAAATCCAAAGCGGCACTTAGATGGCTTTATCGTCAAAGTATGTTCCCTTAACCTCTCCAAGACAGCTTTAACGTCGCCAAGATGTTCTTGCCAATCTGAGGAATATATGAAAATGTTGTCAAAATAAAAAGAAACTCTAGGCAAACCGGCAAGGACGAGGCGCATCAGCCTGATGTACGTGGCACAAGCAGTCACCAGCCCAAAAGGAAGCCGGCAGAATTCCATCAATCCTCTACGAGTAGGAAATGCAGTTAGTGGTTTTGCGCGTTCAGTTAAGGGTACCTGGTAGTAAGCTTTACATAGATCCAACTCCGAGAAGTACTTCGCCCCTGAGAACTTGTGCAAGTCTTCCTCCATAGAACAGGCGGGCTCGGCATGAAAGACAGTTACCGCATTTAATGCCCTGTAGTCAATGGCCATCCTGAAAGTACCATCCTGCTTACGCACCATAACCACCGGAGAGCAGTGAGGGGACGATGACAATTGGATGATTCCCTGCTCAAGTAGACGGTCGACCTCTTCTTCAAAATAACTCTGGAGATGAATAGGGACAGGATAAACTTTGGCCTGCACACGCTGAGTGGTTGTGAGGAGGATGTCATGGTGTACAGTGGATGTGCATCCCGGGAAGTTTGAGAATACATCCTCAAAGTTAGTAATCAAGTCCTCAATGTCAGCACGTTGGTTCCTCTCCAATCCAGGTTTAAGTGCGGGCCCATCGTCAGTCGAAGGGGATTCTACTATGCCATCTGGTGTTATCGGTAGCTGGCAACCGAGATCATCCGAGTCTGGTGCCGGAATTATTCCCGACTCCTCGCAGGGTAGTGCCTCGACTGACTCTAGCTTAGAATCGTTATCTAGGACATGAGCAAAGTTAAGGTGGGCCCTGCGATGGTATTTCTTTAATAAATTAGCAGGATATAACTTAGACCCCTTTGGTTCGTCAATGACGTAATTTACCCTACTCCGCTTCTCTAGGACTTTGTAAGGCCCATTCCAGGAAACAAGCAACTTGCTCTTCTTATCAGGCAAGAGCACTAACACTTCATCCCCCGGAATAAATTGACGATCTTGTGATTTGACGTCGAAATAGGCCTTATATTTGGTGTTACTAATGTCAGCATTCTGCGCGGCGATCTTGGCACACTGTCAAAGTTTGTCCCGTAATTCAAGGACATACTGGTAGTGAGTCCGCTTGTCGTCTTCTATACTGGTGTCCTCCCACAGATCCCTTAACACCGAGAGCGGGCCTCTCACGGCTCGGCCGTATAATAACTCGAACGCCGAGAACCCGGTCCGGTCGCTAGGAATTTCTCTCAGCGCAAATAAAGTGGGGACAAGATACCGGTGCCACTCCCTGGGTTTGTCGGCACACAATTTCCGCAGCGACGCTTTCAGGGGCCCATGCATTCTCTCAATTCGTCCATTACCACTAGGGTGAAAAGGGGTGGTAAATAAAGGCTTAACTCCCAGCAACTTGTGAAGCTCCGCCATCAACTGAGAGGTAAACTGAGTCCCCCTATCGGACAGAATTTCCCGTGGTATGCCTACGCGAGAGAAGATCACAAGCAATGCTTCGGCCACAGAAATAGAATCAATTTCCTTCAAGGGCAAGGCTTCTGGAAACCCGGTGGCGAAATCAATTAACTTGAGTACATACCTGTGCCCCGCAGAGGAAGGGGGTGAAAGTGGTCCAACCAAATCTATGGCAACCCGAGAAAATGGTTCAGTAATAATGGGTAAGGGTTTAAGAGGAACAGGACGGACTCTACCTTTGGCGGACATAAGCTGACACCGATCACAACTCCTACAAAAGGCCCTAATATCCGCTCCCATTCCTGGCCAGTAAAATTGATCAGAAATCTTCATATATGTCTTTCTATGAGAGAAGTGCCCTGCTAGGGGGCTCTCGTGAGCTACAGAGAGAATGATGTTACGACAATCAGCCGGAACAACAAGGAAAAACTGACCTACTTTGGCTGGTTGCTTGGATGACACACACGAGCGAACTTGAATACAGACCCATCTCTAGCCTGATCCTCCTCCCCGGAAGTTACCTTCTCCCTTACCCGCTTCAGAGTGGTACACGAGTCTTGAAGCTTGGCAAATTCCTTGGGAGTCAGTCATCGGCTGCAATTTCGGCAGAACCAGGGGATGCAGGCGCTTCACCTTCGCCGACCGTGTCTCCACAGGTAGGATCTTTGCTGGAGGGGAGGTGGCATGCGAGGGTGGCGAGGCGACGTCAGCAGGTGGCGAAGAGTCTAGCGCTGAGGAGACTGGTGGTGAGGAGAGTTTTAAAGGTTCCGGGTCGTTAGGGTCACGAACACCGGGAACATTACCAATGAGAACACTGGCAAATTTAATGGGAGCTCTTACCACATTAGACCAACCAGTAAAATAGGGGCAACGCAGGTAGCACCTAACAACAGGGAACTGGTCAACGCGACCCAAATAATCGGTGACACTAACCTTCGAGCATCAGGCAGGGCTTCCTCAGAGACAACAATACATGAGCAACCGGTGTCCCTGATGATCGTAGATGCCCATGACCCATTTATAGTTCCGCTGACACAATAGCTGGGACAGCTTCGGTCTTCGAAACAGAACCCGACCTCGAAGCTGGGCGGATGAATGCCCGTAGACTTGAAGGCGCGTGGATTCTTGGGACACCGAGAACGAATGTGCCCCATTTCTCCGCAGTTGTTGCACCGCACGGCTGGTGAGCTTTTCCCCTCTACTCCTGGGGAAGGTTCCTTGGAAGTCGGAGGCTTCGCAATCTTCACTACAGGAGGGGAAGACTTGGGGTAGGCGTTGCGAGCAGACGCCCAGTTGTCGGCAAGATGCACAGCTTCTCCAAGCGTCGCTGGCTGGTGTTCTTTGATGAAAATTCTCAAGTCTGGAGGTAGAGAAGACAAAAACTGATCTAATATCATGAAGTTAGAGAGACACTCAAAGGTTTCTTCAACCCCTGATGTCTCCAGCCATTGTTGAAATAAACGACCCAGGTGAATCGAAAACTGCTGGTACGTTTCTCCCGCTCTAATCTTCGTTCTACGGAAATCAGCACGATAACCGTCAGAAGTCTTGCAAAATCCTCGCAAGAGAGCTTGCTTCAACAAGAAGTAATCTCGGGTGATGTCGGCAGACAGGGACGTGTAAATTTCTACCGGCTTACCACTCATTAGGCTACCCAACCTTACAGCATAGCTATCTGGGGCTACACCAAGCAGCTCAGCTACCCTCTCAAACCTAACAAGGTAGGAGGCGATGTCTTCTCCTTCACGGTACACAGGCAAGCTGGGTTTTACCACATTGTCTTGTATATGGCCAGAGGATGCTGGTCTACTTGAAGCATTAATCCTAGCCAGTTCTAGGTCCTTTTCTGCCCGCAACTTAGCTAATTCGAACTCTCTTTCTTTCTCTTTCTGACGTTCCTCCAACTCTCTTTCTCTCTGGCGTTCCTCCAACTCTCTGGCGTTCCTCCACCTCTCTCTCTTTCTGACGTTCCTCTCTCGCTCTCTGACGTTCCTCTCTCTCGGCATTCTGTTGGGTGACCACATACTGACCAATGTCATTACCTGTCAGACCCAGGGCCACCGCTTGATCTTTCCACACCTCAAAAGCAGACATAATGATCCGAAAGGCCAAGAACAAAGAGAAAAAACAAACAACTTACCCCGCAAATAGCCAAAGGTAACTCACCTAGTGGCTCAATCAGACCAATAAATGATTTGATCCGACTGGAGGGAACCTCGTTCCGCACCCAGCCCAGCTGAATCACCTCAGGGTAACGAAACCGCACCAGGTGAAACAACAACAAAAATGCTATGACAGCATCCACAGTGCACCCCAACCAACACTAATTAACTTCCCCACGTACAAGGGAGAGCAACAAAATTAGCACACAGAAGGAAGGGATAACCACTGAACAACACTTGCTTCCGGGCCACAGACAGCAAGGTGGCGCGCTCACAGCGACTTACAACAACACCGGAACGAATGTTAAACCTCAGAAACCAAAGGTCAGAGATAATCCTGGCAAGGTCGCCACTTGTAAAGGCCTGGGACTTAGGGATAGAAATCCCTTACCAGGCTAATCAGGATCTTAATAAAGGAAAGTCAAGGACCATGGTTTTCCGAGGAATAACAAACAACTGTTTGAGATTGGCATCTCTTTACTATAAAAATATAACACAAAACTCTGACACCACTCAACAAACATCAAATAATTACGGGAGTCAAACAATTAAAGGAAGCAAACACTTAAAGGAATCAAACAAATAATGGGAGTCAGCAATTAATGGATTCAAACAATTAAATGGAGTCAACAATTGATAGAATCGAACAATACAGGGGAGTCAGCAATTAATAGAATCAAACAATTATAGAATCAAACCATGAACAAATATTTTCCTACGGCAGTGGCCCTGGGGGAAGGTTCTGGAACACGGTGTTGCACACTCAGGGTAACGAAACGTCCACTTCGACTCCACACTCAGCGACGTCTTGAAAAGGCAGGAGAACACCGGGGCACCGACGGAAAGTGATGAACTGATGGTCGTGGTATGCGGTAGTGGTAGATGACCAGAGAGTTGGCAGTTGATAGGTGAAGGTCTGGGGAACACAGCCCACGAGTCCAGGACCTATGATGAGATCACAGCCAGAATTTGACGGACAGCAGGGTAGCTAGATACTGACGGTATGGCGGCTGGGTTGAATCTGCCGGTGGCGGAGATAGTCGCTGCCGTTCTCACCTCCGTCCAACTACCCCAAGTGTCGTCTGCACCAGCAAACGAGCGAGTTAGCAGCGGTAACCAGCCGGAGGATCGTTTCCGCCCTTACACTGAACCTCATCTTTTTTCTTCATAATGTTAGATTCCTTCTTTTGTGGTGATGACCTAAAACTTGTACAGGAGGTCCCCGACTTATGAACGCCCGCCAATACGAACAGGGTTAATCTTCAAATTTACAGTATTTTATTTACAAGTATGGTAAGTATATAGCATATGTTCCGACTTCCGAACATCGTCAGGCACGGAACCTGTTTGTAACCCGGGGACCCCTATATTGATACAGTACTGTACTTTTAAAAAAAGGGAGATGTGCAACCAGGAAGCAATGATGTTCTTGGTTTATATGAATATTTGTAAATGGTCCACTTTTATTTATTTTTTTTAGCATAGATAAAGCAGTACAGTACAGTATATTAAAAAATCTTTTTTTTTTTTTATTTACATAAGTTAATAACTTGTGTTTTTATGAGTTTCTATTTTTTCTTTTGGCATTAAAATGTGTTGCACTGAAAATTTTACTGGTATTACTGTCTTAATGCCCTACAAGCTTGCCGTTCATAGACAGTTGGTCTGTGTGTGTGTGGGTGCGTGCTTGAGCAAGCTGAAATGATTATGTTGAGGTGCATGTGTAATGTGACACTAAAAGACAGAAGACTCTGTCTAGAACTAAGTGGGCAGCTGGGTATTGAGAATATTGGTGAAATCCTGTTTAGAGATAGTCTGAGGTGGTTTGGACATTTGGATGAGAAGTGTTTGAACCTAAATGTGGAATGGAGCCAAGGATATGCCAAGAATGACATGGGGAGAAGTTGTAAGAAATGACATTAGAGCATCGAGGACTACCATCTGGTAAGCCATGCAAACATAAAAAATGGCTGTAAAATAAGGATGATGATGTTGATTCTGTTATTTTGCATACTTGCATGAAATTTCATAAAAATATGTAAGAATTGAACAAATTTGCATACACAGATGACCCAGTATTTTCATGGTCAAATTTATAAAAGTAACACCAGCAGATGCTCATGAACTTTGCATTACTTCACCCTTGTATTTTAATGGGAAGGTTATGACTGAAGAAAGTGAAAAGAACATGGACATTAATGTACTGTATCTTAAAAAAAAATTTCCTGGATAATCACCATTAAATAAAAATATAGAACCGTTCACTTGTATGCCTCTCAAAGACTCGATTATTGTTCAAGACTCGAATGAATGAATTGGATCTTACACGAACTATTGAGAATACGTACTCTGTACAACTCAAGAAAGTATTGTATAATTTATGAACAATAGTAACAAATATTAAAGTGGAATATAGTACATTATTAAAATGAATGTCAAACTGTCAAAACATGGTGAATGACTTAACACCACAGGCATCATGAGTTTTGATAGATCTAATATTATAAGAAGCTTCCTGTTTTTATATCAACAATCATAATTATATGGGAATGTCACAAAATAAAAGAAACCTTTACCAAGCTGTACTGAATAGCTCCAACAATTTTACATATTAAGATCATTAGTGCATAGCACCATTATTGAGTAACAAAGAATTCTATCTCAATCTCTTATAACTGGACTGGTATAATTATTTTTGTCCTTGAACAATAAAAGATTGGGGTAGACTTCTCTAATCGTTAGTTACTCAAAAATGGTAACATGCATTAATGGACTTAATATGTACAGTGCATACATATACTGGGTGACCCAAAAGTCACACCCTATAAGGATTTTAATAAATATAAGGAAAATTTTTTTGTATGTATCTACAGGAATATAAAATCCAAATAAGAAAATGCGAGGAAAAATCATAATGTAGCACTTCTCTAGTGCATGAATGCATGGTGCCTGATTTTGCACTTCCACTGACTTCCACTCCCCCCCCCTATAATCTGGTGTCCGTGGTAGTAAAACTTGTCTTGCGAGGTCATAACTCCTGTTTCAACATGGCTACAACCACTACATTGGTGGTATCCTTTTAAATGTTGACAAACTTGACTCTGACTAACTAGAGGCAGGTTGGTAACTTAATGTAGAGAAAATTACCTGTACCTGACAGATCACTAATCTTAGTACTATACTGTACACTGACAACAAGCCGTCCATTGGTGGACCTCCCTGGTTAAACATACAGGTGGGGTCACTCAGCACCTGACAAGTTCCCGTCTTGATGTATTCCTCTCATTACTGTATATGAGTACCTGTACTTGCTGTCCACCAGACAAGTGCTGGGCACGGAGACTAAAAAACATGAATGGCCTGCCGGGCACTGTTGATCTGGACAGCACTGTCTCAAGATATCCATGTAGTTTTGCTTTCAACCAGACTCGCCAAAGATTTTCAGAAATTGCTCTGAGAAACAAATCAGATGGTACGAAGGCAACTCCTTTACTCCCAAATTAGGCATAAAAACCACTATCACTGATATATTTTTATAACCAATTTTGGCTTTTAGGTATTATATTTACATGTACAGTAATGTCTTAGTGTTGTGGTCACTCCAGGAAGGTTATGCTAGGTCACTTCTCAAATGTTATGCCATTCATGAAGAAAAAAAATACGGTATGTTATTGTCCAAGATTTGATATTAAAAAAAAGTAAAATTCACACTGTGTTTAAAAACAATCTTCTTTAAAGTGGGGACAAGTACCCCATCTCAAAATTTCTAGTACATACTGTACTTATAGTTACTAACCACCCCTTAGTATTTATAGTAGTTGCCAACCACCCCTTAGTATTTATAGTAGTTGCCAACCACCCCTTAGTATTTATAGTAGTTGCCAACCACCCCTTAGTATTTATAGTAGTTGCCAACCACCCCTTAGTATTTATAGTAGTTGCCAACCACCCCTTAGTATTTATAGTAGCTACAACCACCCTTGAGTTTATAGTGGTGCTGCTGCACCACCCCTAGTACGAGAAGAGCACACCCTAGTAGTTGCCAACCACCCCTTAGTATTTATAGTAGTTGCCAACCACCCCTTAGTATTTATAGTAGTTGCCAACCACCCCTTAGTATTTATAGTAGTTGCCAACCACCCCTTAGTATTTACAGTATAGTAGTTGCCAACCACCCCTTAGTATTTATAGTAGTTGCCAACCACCCAATTAATATTTCTAATGGTTGTCAACTGCTCCCATCTCCTTATTACTGTACTGTATTATCAGTGGTTATATGGTAACAAAGGAAACACACTGATAACTTTATCCCTAAAGTTTTGTCATGAGACTGTCTTAAAGGAATGCCTTTTGTGATGAACGTTTGGAATAAAGTTTACTGTATTGTAATCATATGTCCAAATGAATCTTATGTATTACAAAGAACATATTAATATTTGGCAATTGTCCCCTCTCTTATCATTTC
>NW_024717070.1:0-17667 GCF_018991925.1 Homarus americanus | reverse complement strand
GCTTTGAACCGATAATCTTGCTCGAAATAGTCAAGAAATTGACTATCACGATTGTCAATAAAAATGCTTCAAAAACTTGCTCGAATTTCTCGAAAATTGCTCGAAATAACTTTCCGGCAAGAAATTGCTAAAAAAAAAATGCGCCCATGTGACCAGTGCTTTAAGAATTGTATGATATCCTCATGGCAATGGAAACACACACACACTCACCCCATACACAGTCACACACTCACCATGCACAATCACACACACCCATACACACACCGTACATGCACAAACCATACACACACATACACACACACACACACACCATACATACACACACCATGCACACATCATACAAACAAACAAACACACACCATATACACACACACACACACACACAATGCACACACACACACCATGCACACTCACACACACACACACACCATGCACACTCACACCATGCACACACACACACTAATTGTTTTAATTTAGTTCTTGGAACTCTTAAGTGGCAGCGCTTGATGTAAACACTTCTTGGCATTTTCTGTTTATCTAGTAGCAGGTATACACACAGATGTAATATGAGAAAATAAATTATGAATTCTGTCCAGGGAAGTGTTGTGAATATGACCTTGAGATAACACTTGTGTTAAGTGTGAATTTCCCTGTCTAGTGATATGTCCAACTACTACTCTGGGCCGCGAGACAGTGGTAGTGATTACAGATTGCCCACGAGGGGCTAGTTTATTGGGCACCCCCTTACATCCTGTGCAAGGTGAAGCGCAGAAGCGTTTACAGTGCCCAACTGGGAAGCATGCGGAGTTCATGCTTGCCTTTATGACTCATGCATTAAGGGCGTAAAAGGCCTGAAGGGTCATGGGTTTTGTAAGCAAGTTACATAAAGTGACAATGATGAGTGTGTGGGGGGAAAATTCCCGGTACAATTTATCTGTTTATGGCAAAGTGTGGCAGGTCCCTATTAATGTGAGCGGTGTTTACTGAATCAGCTGACCCTGGCTCGACCTTTTGAGAGACGCTAGCCAAGTGATCTAAGAGTCGTGAATAACATGGTGAATTACTTGGTGTTATTCATTTGGGTGAATATTTGTATAAATCAAAGGTGCTGTCACACACACACACACACACACACACACCACACGTGGCACACCACCAACACACAGTTTCTGAGAAGGAGTTTGAGATTGTATTTAACGAAGTCTTAACTGGGAAAATGTTGTATGGCTTTTGTTATGGGGTAAGTTCTGGCGTGAACATTAAGACTATTTTCATAATTTTTTGTAACTAATATTTTTATCTGCCTGGTACAATTATTTATTAATTTGTATTGTAAGTTATGTCTTGATAGTCGATGTAATGTAACAATTTATTTTTGTGTTAATGTTCATATAGATTGGTTCAGTGTTGCGGCTCTGACTCGTCAACGATGTTAATAAGCTCTTGAGTACATACTGCTGGTGAAACTATGTTATATTAACAACACGACAGACAAGTACTATAATACCTTAACATTTAACAATAATTCAGCCTTAATTTAATTTTTTTCACCAACTTAAGACACATAACCCAGAAGGAAGTAAGACGGGCAACATAACGCGGGATATCGTGGCTTCACTAAGTGCAAATTATGGAACTTGAGGTAACACATTATGGGAAAATGCGAGCCCTGCTAAGTGGTTCTCCTCAACATGGACGCAAACATCAGATGGACAAAGAAACAGAAGAACCCCGGATATACATTCATTTATTCTACAAAAAAGTTACGTAAACGAGCGTTAAATACGTTTAAGTAATCACAGTTTACGAAGTTGAAGTCGAGATATTAGAAGATGAAGAAGACTTTAGCATATCAGTATACCCCACGACCGGCGCCAGGATGTTAAGTGTGCCATCAGGGTATATTAGCGCTGAGAGACGGGTGCTATCGTGGTATATTAGCATACCTTCACCCTGAATGGTATATCAAAAAGTACAGGATTTACTTCACAGATATTTAGTTATATCTATCGGTATATTATATAAATTATATCAATATATCTGTGTATACCAAATATGGCATCAGAGTATATCACCGTTTGCCATCATATTCTCTAAATAACCTCAAAGTATACCCCGAATGTTTAATATCATACACTATAAATGACACTGTAGTATGTTAGTATATAATCAGGGTATAACATAAATAATATCAGCATTATTTAGAATATCATATATATTAAGCGTGAGGAATGGATGTATATGATTCAATATATCACAGTTACATAAAGCGGTATGTCAGCTCATCAGCATATCACTAGAATGACATCAGAGTATAGGACACTATACTCCAATAAATACTGTCAGGTATCTAAGTATATCAGGGTAATCACTGAGAAGTGTCAGAACATATCAGCATATTCCTTTACTGGTAAAAAAGCATATCAACATATATCCCAAGTGCCATGAAGGGATATCAACATACCTGAGTATATTAACTAGCTCTCATAGTCTTCCACTCTCTCTTAGATCCATCAGAATATGTCAGCATATCACCCTATCTTCTGAAGGTCCAGTTTACCTTGTTCCGAAAGTATGTCGAAGCATACTAACAGATCCCCTGAATGCCTTGAGAACATATCAGTATACTTCTAGGTTAATTCATATCATATCAGTATATCCCCTGAATCTAAGGTATAGCTAACCTCATTTCAAATTATTATTAGAGTATGTTAACATATTCCCTTAGAAGCATACCAGCATATCTCTTATGTCATTACAGTCAACCAGTATACGCTCAGAGATAGATGCAAGCATATCAGGGTATATTAGCATATCCTGTAAGAGAGATATGAGCCTAGCTACATAACCAAGTATATCAGCATACCCCATATGCTCTTATAGTACATCAGCACACCCTCTGAGAGACAGAACCATACCAACATATCAGAACATATTAGTATATCCTTTAGAGTGATATGAACATAATGGCATATCAGATGACAAGAGTATATCAGCATAGTCTTTGAGGAGCATATCAGACCAACCTAGCATAAGCTCTTTAAGATAGATGGGAGCATATCTTAAATAGACTGGAACATAACAGAGCATATTAGCATATTAGCATATTAGCAAGGTGAGGAGGAGGAGGAGGAGGCAGGTGTCCACCGACCAGGTATGCCGATAGTCTGGTGATAATGTGGGTAAAACTGTTGTGTGTGTGTGTGTGTGTGTGTGTGTGTGTGTGTTCGTTCTCATGTTTATTTCTTGTAAGGTATGTGTCACCTAGCCGGCCATTTTGTTTACATTTTTCGGTCGCTCTAAAATACCATTAAAACAATATTGAGTATAAACGTTTGGCTCAACTGATGATCTCAAACATGTCCCAACTTTTTTTTGCCTCAACTCCACATTCTGTAACTCATTTAGGTAGATGTCCCTCACTACACATACACTGAACTATGTGTAATGTTGCAGCTAATGTGTTATCAAGATATTGCACATTATAAGTTCATGTGTGGTCATTATTATATCAAACGGAGGAATTTTAAAGAGCTATTACACCACCTGTATCATTAGTTGTCGCCAGGTGAAGGAATGTTTAGGTAGATTATATTTTATTTACTGTAATTAAAGTTTCAATACCTAAGACGCTCCACTATAAGAGTCTTTCAACCTCAGGTAAGGTCTAAAGACTTTCTACTCTAGGTCTTACACCCTGGAGTAGCTGTATCGTCCACATAGGTAATTACTCCACAAGGAACTACAAGTTACACCTTGATGTAATACTTCATTTATTGCCAAACTTATAGGGAAATATTTTTTCACAAAGAATTTCAAGTTACAATTTCACATAACAAGTCACATTACAAACGTTCCTTCGGCTTACAGTTAAACTTTGCAATGTCAAGATATTTTTTTCACTGCAGAGGAAAGTATGCGTCATCATCACCACACACACACACACACAAAGACAAAACTCCTGTATCCAGATTCTCAAAAGTTTATAAATTAAATTCTTTCCTAAAATTAAACAGACAATACATCTATTTATCATAGAGTATGTGAACAATATCGACGCCATATTGGCTACCATCTTTGAGTTATATAATTAGTTAGCTTCATAGTGTTAATTATTTAGTTAAAAAGGAAAAATATTCTACTAGTGTGTGTTGTGACCAAAATATATCAACATTGTATTTACTTTCTCCTCCAGGGGGCACTAAGTCTAGAAAATGACACAATTGACATCTACATAAAGTGACTGATCAAGGGTAGATATTGGCTACCTTTTGTGTTACTTTGAGGTCGTAAGAACACACAGAGCTGCTCTTAAGGATGTTTACCACAATACACCTCAACCAGCTTCTCATTCACTAAGGTCAAACAATAAATCTGGTTCACAAGATACACCGTAAATTTTATTAGAATACAATAATCAATTACTGTATTATTGTATTGAGGCGAATAGTCTTATGGTGTTAAGATGTGTTCTTAAGCCACGAAGGTAAACAAAAGGGATTCAATATCTGCCTTGGTTGACGATGATCTGTAGACGTTAGCAAGTCCTCCTCCTCCTGCTCTCGAGTAAGGTAAGGAAGGCCTGACCTGACCAAAATTGTTAATTAAGATAGATTACCTGAAGATTAACCCTCCCAGCTTATTTCAACTAATGATTAACCTAACGCTACTTGGGAAGTTAAGTTAGGTTAGGTTAGGTTAGGGTAGGGTAGGGTAGGGTAGGGTAGGGTAGGGTAGGGTAGGGTAGGGTAGGGTAGGTCAGGTTAGGTCAGGTCAGGCAGTGCCAGTGTAGTTAATCTTGAGGTTAAATAAACTAGAGGCTAATCTTCACATGAGCCAGTAAGACACTTTGACGGAGGCGGTTACGTACAACAGGAAAGCTCTGATAACATATAATGTACAGTATATACCGTTTAAGTTGCGTCAGCAGCTCTATACACCACTTATTGACTTACTCATTCACTGCCATAGAAATATTTACTTCTCTAACAGTTTTCTATATGGTTCCCAGTCATTATAATAATAATCTTGTAAAATCAAATGATCTAAATTAAACTAAACTTATCCAAATTAAACTTATTAGCTAACAAATCCTTCTAAAACACGATATATGCAAATCAAAAGTTCTAAATTCAACTTAACTTATCGTAATATAACTATTATAACTAAACCATTTTAATTAAACCTAACCTAAACACCTCAAGTGCCACAAACAGAAGGAAAAAACACCTATAATATTATCGTGTAGGAGGCCCCTGTAACCCACTAACTCCAGGTAATGCATCTATATCAATCTACCTGCGTTAGAAGCTCTATACGTGGCTATGATCGTTACCCACTGCTGGAGAACATTTGTACTTCTATAATTACCCCTGGAGAAACAATGCACCAATTTACGATTTATTTATTTTATTTTTCATTTATTTTTTATTCTTGGTCCATACTGTAAACACCGCCCGCTTGTGAGTCCCGTCAGCCATTTGTTCTAACTTTCGGGGATTCTAAAATAAACTATAAATAAATAAATAAATAAATAAATAAAACAAGCATCTTTTGTTTTTCTAACCCATGAGCTGTGAGTCTTCATTATATACTTCAACATTACTGTAAACTAAGGCTAGAGAGAGTGTGTACAGTACTAGTGGAGCCAAGACGAGAAGGTATTTCAAATCCCTAAAGGGTTTTACAAGTGGAGAGTCTTACAAGTGGAGGGTCTTACAGGTGGAGAGTCTTACAAGTGGAGGGTCTTACAGGTGGAGGATTTTAATACAGATAAATACAGCAAGTCTTACAGTTGAATCAGCCAAGTCGAGGAAAACTCTTAAGAGTCACGTAACTTCTACCTGGTGTTACCTGTAATCAAGCTAAGGTATATGTAAGAAGAATATTATCTCGTTACTATCCATTCCTCTTCCACTATCCTGCGAGGTGGTGTATTAATAGGCACAGATACTCATGATAAAGAAGGAATAAAGAGAAAGACGCAAGATACCTATAAAATGCGACAGAATATACCCACACATGCGTAATCCTAACCCATCCCAACCCAACCCAACCCTATCCTACCCCCAGCTTCACCACAGTACACAAAGTCATTCTTGGTATCAGAATGACGCCTAAACACCCTGTATCGCCTAAGACACATTTGAATCGGATGGTTCGTTGACGGTTTTATTTCTTCGGT
Source organism: Homarus americanus (assembly GCF_018991925.1). Taxonomy (NCBI): domain Eukaryota; kingdom Metazoa; phylum Arthropoda; class Malacostraca; order Decapoda; family Nephropidae; genus Homarus; species Homarus americanus. The sequence continues at coordinate 11,483 of NW_024717070.1, read as the reverse complement.
ATAAACCAGAGAAGCAATTAGTTCGTGGGAACAGTGAGTCAAAATACTTCACATCAGCTTCGTTTACGACCTCCAGCTGATATTTACTTCTGTTGTCTATATCAATCACATTTTATAATGAAAACAAAAATATGGTTAGTTACTTAAAAATGAAAAAAACATCATACTTAGATACTTAAGAGTGAGGAAAAAAGATACTTAAGATACTTAAAAATAAAAACACTCTTTGATACTTAAATTAGGACAAAATAAACGGACATAAAGATTTAACTATGAGCGGTGGATATTACGACATGTACCGGCTATCAATACAGAGGCGCTATTTAGCCGTGAAGTTCTCTCAGAAACTCAACAAGACAATATGTGGTCACGTAAAAATTTCAGGTTAATTTTTAACACCATCCGTCATTTTAAACCTTGGCACCTGTAGATTAAGAAAATATATGGTGATATTTTTTCTGATGGGATAAAGGTCGTATTTGTCCAGAGAAGTAAGAGAGGAAAAAAATCACTTGAGAGGCATGACGCACAGAGTGTCTAAGGTGATAAAAGATCATATACTACCATTTGGGTTTTCAAATTAAGTTCATTACATAAAATATCAAACTCATAAAGATTACAAAAGAACAGAACATCATGAGCTCTCTACAGCTATTGTCAGCCGTCAATATGCTGATGTACAGAAGCTACACAATGTTATTGGTGACTGTAATCCCAGGAAAATGATGCTCTTTTAAACTTGGTAACTGGAGCTGTAATGCCAGAAAATGCCAAATATGACAATCTATGTGCATATGAAGTTGGAAGACAAAATTATGAAAATTTTGTCAAGAAACGTATTGTTGGTCCATTGAGCATCTGGGAAAAGATGTCCAAGGTTAATCTTCTGTCGTGGAAAGCAGCAAATAAGACTTCAACCATCAAATTGCTATCACAAGTTATAGAACTTAAGCAGGACATACAGTATATGCATCACAGAAGGGCAGCACTGTACATATCAAGTCACCAGACACTGATGTGTTTGGCATATTAAAGCAGCCTCAACTTGGAGAAAATACAAGTATGAAAACAGGAACTGGTGAGCGACGACACATTGGGCAGAGAGCCTTACAGGTTTCATGCCTTCACAGGATCTGACTGCATTGGAAAATTTGTTGGCAAAGGAAAGAAAGCATGTTGGAGCACTTTGATGAAATCTAACACAAAAGTCCTAGATGCATTCAAGATGCTGAGTAGACCAAATGCCCTCCAGCAGACATGTTTATTGGTCTAAAGGAATTTGTATTTAAGCTTCTACTGTCCACGAATGACTTTCACTAAACTGTCATAACTTAGATGGCATCTCTTCAAGAAAACGCAGGCAGAAGCTGGAGAACTACCAGCGACTGCAGCAACTCTAAAGTATCATATATTGAGAGGAAGGTATCAAGCTCTTCTGTGGTCTTGTGATGCAGACAGTGAAATGCTTTCACAATTAGAGCATGGCTGGAAGATTGACAATGACTGTTTCATACTAGTATATCAGACCAACCACCAGCTCCAGAAGCAATCACAGAACTTGTTAAATGTGGATGTGGCGTCAGGAAATGTGGATCATTGTCATGTTCATACAGAAAGAATCAGAAAGAATAGCATGACATGCACCGAGATGTGTAACTGTCAAGCAGATGATGAGAAATGCCTAAACAAGGTGAAGGAATCTGTTGTACACAGAAGACTCTGATGACGAGGACTGAAGCAATGTCGTAAATAATAACTTGTGACTTGTTTACACATGATGTATAACACTACAAACTTTTAATAAATATAAAACGGTGGTTCTAAGCTTTTCAGATAATGGTAATATGTATATGTTTAATTTCCAGTATTTGTCTTTAGCAAATAATTTTACTTACTGCAATCTCTTCTTTGCCAGAGACAGGATGGCATATATGAGCAGCCATGTTTGTAACACACTTATGATATTATAACAGCATTCATGATATATTATGTTAAATTGTAATCATATAATACTACATGTTCATAGGTTATTAGTCATGTTTTAAGTTAATTAGGACTTAATGGTAATACATCTGTGGTTCATTACGCCGCTCTTTAATAAAACTTCTTTAAAGGCATAAAACTTATAATAAACCGTTCAGAAAAAATGACACCACAGTTCCTTAACATAGTTTATAAGGATTATTATAATGTATGGTGTCAAAAATTAACATGAAATTTTTACGGGATTACTTAAGCTCCTACACTAAAACCTGCCGACCTAACCTAACCTTTTTTACCCACCTCTACCTACTTACCTAACCTGACATAATCTAACCTAACCTGACGTAATCTGACCTAACCTGACATAATCTAACCTAACCTGACATAATCTAACCTAACCTGACATAATCTAACCCAACCTGACATAATCTAACCTAACCTGACGTAATCTGACCTAACCTGACATAATCTAACCTAACCTGACGTAATCTGACCTAACCTGACATAATCTAACCTAACCTGACATAATCTAACCTAACCTGACATAATCTAACCTAACCTGACGTAATCTGACCTAACCTGACATAATCTAACCTAACCTGACATAATCTAACCTAACCTCCCCGTCTGACATAAGCTAACCTAATCAAACCTAACTTTCCCACCTACCTAACATAACCTATCTACTTATTACCTACCTAACCTAACTTAACCCAACCTGACCTAACCTAACTTAACCCAACCTGACATAATCTAACCTAACCTATTGAAACTTAACTTAACCACCTACCTCATCTAACACCACTTTGTAATCTCTCTGTGCTACAGCTGACAGGATGAGTATGGGGGCACAATAAACTAGCCTCTAAGTGGCAAAATTAACAAAACTAACCTAACCTAACCCAACCTGACTTAACCTAACCTGATCTGATCTATCCAACTTAAAAAACTTAGAATATATAATAAAGCCGTTAGGTTAATTTAGGCTAAATATGGTTGATTCATATTTTGTTTTGACAGAAATTCCCGGCAAAATAACGTATCTATATTGAGAACCACCGCCATGTTGGTTCCACGTTAACAAGACACGGATACACTACAGAATAACCCGCGTTCGTTTAACCTCAATTACTACAGTTTACTTTATAATCTTATTTCACAATCTTCACTACATCTCGCTTCACAATCTTCACTGCATCTCACTTCACAATCTTCAGCCAGGTGAGGTTTATGGATCGGGCTTTTTGTGCGAGAGATAGGAAACGTAGGACTAGGGTATGTTTTCCTGGGGCTGGGATAGGGCATGTAGCCGAGAGGTTAGACAGAGTTTTGTCAGGGGAGGGTACCAATCCAGTAGTGTGTCTTAGTGTGGGGGGAAACGACATAGGTAAGGTTAGGAGTGAGGAACTTTTCAAGAGGTATAGGGAGGCGCTGGGGAAGATTAGAGATAGGGAGGGGTCCCGATAGTATGTGGTGTCTTGCCTAGAAGAGGGGTTGGTCGTGAATGGCTGTCCAGGGCAATTGCTATTAATTGCCGACTGGAAAAACATTGTGCAAACAATGGTTGGGCATTCATTGATGACGGGCAACGATTTTATGGCAACGACTACCTGTACTGTCGCGACGGAGTACACTTGTCTCGTGAGGGGGTAAAGACGTTGTCTGCATCCCTGGAGCGTGAAATTGTCACTCCGAAGGGGGGTTTCGCCAGTAGAGAGGGGTCGGGGAAAATGGGAGTCAAAAAACAAGCAGGTCCTGGGAAGTAGTGAAACAGAAGTAGATAATGCTGAAAATATAGTTAGTCATAATAACAAACATCAAAGTAATAAATGTAAAACAGATAGAAACGGAAGAAATATATTGAGTGTTTATTATACTAATAGTAGAAGCCTGTGTAACAAAATGGACCAGCTCAGGGCCATTGTTAGTAAAGAGAACATAGATATAATTGCAATAACGGAAACATGGATAAATTCAAACAGCAAGCATTTTTAGCAGAATTTCATATTCCAGGATATAACCTATTTAAATTTGACAGAGTAGGAAGGAGAGGTGGCGGTGTAGCAGTGTATATCAGGGTGTCATTAAAAGGCTGCAATAAATCAAACATTAAAACAAATAGCGACAATGAAAGTATTTGGGTAGAGATTGGTGAGGGCAGTGAATCCGTAGTCATTGGTGTTATATATAGACTACCTAATTTGAGTAGGAACGATGGTAAATTGCTATGGGAGGAAATAAAGAAGGCATCTGATAGAAACAATGTATGTATTCTAGGCGATTTCAACTTTTCAGGCATAGATTGGAAAAATCAACTTAGCGATAATGAATCTGAAGATTTTATAGAAGTAGTACAGGATAGTTTTATATATAAATTTATAAACTTGCCCACTAGAGGAAATAATATCCTCGATTTAGTTCTCAGTAATAATGAAAATCTAGTAAAAGATGTTGGGATTGGAGACGAACTAGGAAACAGTGATCATAAAGCCATATATTTTAACATAATATGGGATGGCAGGAAGAAGGAAAATTCGGCCTTGATCCCGGATTTTAGGAATGCTAATTACGGTAGCATAAGGAGAGACCTAAGGGATGACCCTATGGTCAAAAGATTAATCCCCCCCACACCTCCGGAAACTGTCAACTTAGGACGGGATAACCCCGAATTTAATTTAGCAGCTACTTATGAACAATTTATTGCGACAATCAATAATGCCCAAAATAAACACATCCCTAAAAGAAAATTCAGATCGATACGGAACCAACCAAAATGGATGAATAATAGACTCTTAGATCTTCTAGGGAAAAAGAAAGGAGTATATAGAAAAGTTAAGAAAGGCGAAAATCACTTACTTGGTTACTATCAGAACCTAACAAGACAGGTATAAACAGAAATTAGGAAAGCAAAGAGAAATTATGAAATCAAGGTAGCAAACGAATCGAAATATACCCCCAAAGCTTTTTATCAACTGTATAAATCAAAGGTTAGAGATACAATAGGTCCCCTTAAAACTACGACAGGAGAAATGACTGATGATGAGTTAGAAATGTGTAGTACGTTAAATAGTCATTTTCGCTCCGTATTCACAAATGAAAACCTAGCACAGTTTCCAGAAGTTCATAAGGTATATAACGACAGTATAGAAAATATGTTGATGAATATCAATATTACTAGTAACGATGTGCTTAAAGTAATTAACAAACTGAAGTCTCTCATAAATCGCCTATCCAGACAGTGTATATGCTAGAATATTAAAAGAAATGTAGAGATGAGTTGAGTAATCCATTAATAGCAGTTTTATTTAATAAGTCAGTTAGAATCGCCTAGTGCCAGAAGCTGAAACTTGCAAATGTAGTTCCGATTTTCAAAAAGGGTGATAAATCAATAGCATCAAATTACTGTCCCATTAGTCTCACGTCAATCATAGTGTTGTTAGAGTCAATTATTGTTACAAAAATCAGAAGCCACCTTGGAAATATTCATAACTTAATTCATTCTTCTCAGCACGGGTTCACCTTAGGACGCTTCTTGTCTCACAAATTTGCTTAGCTTTTTCTGAAGTATTTGAAGCGGTAGATAATGATAAGTCATATGATATAATTTATTTAGATTTCAGTAAAGCATTCGATAGAGTCCTCAAGAGAGATTGATATGAAGGTAGAAGCACAAGGAATAGGTGGATCAGTATTAAAAATGGATTAGGTCAGGTTAACTGGTAGGAAACAAAGAGTCAGCATAAATGGATTAAAGTCAGACTGGGGTGCGGTCAAAAGCGGAGTTCCCCAGTGATCTGTATTAGGCCCTCTGCTGTTTGTTATATTCATTAATGATCTTGATTTAGGCATAACTAGTAAGATTAGTAAATTTGCAGATGATACCAAAATGGGGAGAGTGATAAATTCAGACAGTGACTTTGAACACCTTCAAAGAGATCTAGATACCTTACATGAGTGGTCAGTAGACTGGCAAATGAATTTTAATAGTGATAAATGCAAGGTACTACAGATAGGGAAGACGAATACAAACGTTAAGTATAAACTAGGTAACACGGAAATAGAAAACTCAGTTTGTGAAAAAAATCAAGGTGTATTTGTTAGCAACGACTTGAAACCTAGAAAATAATGTATTAGCGTTCGCAACAAGGCAAACAGGATTCTTGGGTTCATATCTAGGTCTGTGAGTAACAGAACTGCTGACGTTATCTTGAAACTTTACCTAGCATTAGTGAGGCCACACATGGATTATGCGGTTCAGTTCTGGTGTCCTTATTATAGAATGGACATAGATTCTTTGGAGAGAGTACAAAGAAGAATGACAAAAATGATCCATAATATTAGAAACCTTCCATATGAAGAAAGACTGGAAGTGCTTAGGCTTGACCATTAGAGAGGCGAGAGTTAGGGGAAGATATGGCAGAGGTACAAGGGTAAGTGATTAACAAAGGTAAAATGGAAGATGTTCTGAAGCTCAGTAATAACGAAATAACTAGAACAAATGGCTTTAAATTAGATAAATTCCGATTCAGAAAGGATATAGGCAAGCACTGGTTTGGTAATAGAGTTGTGGATATGTGGAATAGGCTACCGAGTGCTATAGTAGGATCGGGGACGCTAGGGAGCTTCAAGACGAAGTTGGATAGGCACATGGAAGTGCTGGCATGGGTGTGAAAGAGATCTGCCCTGTATGGGCCAGTCGGCCTCCTGCAGTATCCCACTTTCTTATGTTCTTATGTTCTTATGTTCACCTCACAATCTTTACTACATCTCACCTCACAATCTTCACTACATTTCACTTCACAATCTTCACTACATCTCACTTCACAATCTTCACTACATCTCACTTCACAATCTTCACTACATCTCACTTCACAATCTTCACTACATCTCACTACACAATCTTCACTACATCTCACTTCACAACCATCACTACATCTCACTTCACAATCTTCACTACATCTCACTTCACATCTTCACTACATCTCACTTCACAATCTTCTCATCTCACTACAATCTTCACCACATCCTACCACAATCTTCACCATCTCACTTCACAATCTTCACCACATCTCACTTCTCACACCTTACTACACATCCACTTCACAATCTTCACTACATCTCACTTCACAATCTTTCACTACATCTCACTTCACAATCTTCACTACATCTCACTTCACAATCTTCACTACATCTCACTTCACAATCTTCACTACATCTCACTTCACAATCTTCACTACATCTCACTTCACAATCTTCACTACATCTCACTTCACAATCTTCACTACATCTCACTTCACAATCTTCACTACCTCTCACTTCACAATCTTCACTACATCTCACTACACACCCCACCACATCCCCACCCCCAGCAACTTTCTACCACATCTCACTTCACAACTTATCACACCTCACCAATCTTCACTACATCTCACTTAATCTTGCATCCTAATCTTCACTACATCTCATTTCACAATCTTCACTACATCCCACTTCACAAGCTTCACTACATCTCACTTCACAATCTTCACTACATCTCACTTCACAATTTTCAATACATCTCACTTCACAATCTTCACTACATCTCACTTCACAATCTTTCACTACATCTCACTTCACAATCTTCACCATATCTCACTTCACAATCTTTACTACATCTCACTTCACAATCTTCACTACATCTCACTTCACAATCTTCACTACATCTCACTTCACAATCTTCACTACATCTCACTTCACAATCTTCACTACATCTCACTTCACAATCTTCACTACCTCTCACTTCACAATCTTCACTACATCTCCCTACACAATCTTCACTACATCTCACTTCACAACCTTCACTACATCTCACTTCACAATCTTCACTACATCTCACTTCACAATCTTCACTACATCTCACTTCACAATCTTCACTACATCTCACTTCACAATCTTCACCACATCTCACTTCACAACCTTCACTACATCTCACTTCACAATCTTCACTACATCTCACTTCACAATCCTCACTACATCTCACTTCACAATCTTCAATACATCTCACTTCACAATCTTCACTACATCTCACTTCTCAACCTTCACTATATCTCACTTCACAATCTTCATCACATCTCACTTCACAATCTTCACTACATCTCACTTCAAAATCTTCACTACATATCACTTCACAATCTTCACTACATCTCACTTCACAATCTTCACTACATCTCACTTCACAATCTTCACTACATCTCACTTCACAATCTTCATTACATCTCACTTCACAATCTTCACTACATCTCACTTCACAATCTTCACTACATCTCACTTCACAATCTTCACCACATCTGACTTCACAATCTTCACTACATCTCACTTCACAATCTTCACTACATCTCACTTCACAATCTTCACTAACACCATCCTTCATCACTACATATAACATCCATCATCACCACTTATAACACCATCCATCATCATCACTACATATAATACTATCCACCATCACTACATATAACACGATCCATCATCACTACATATAACACCATCCACCATCACTACATATAGAACCATCCATCACGACATATAACACCATCCGACATCATTACATATAACACCAACCATCATCACTACATATAACATCATCCATCATCACTACATATAACTCCATCCATCATCACTACATATAACACCATCCATCATCACTACATATAAAACCAACCTATCATCACTACATATAACATCATCCATCATCACTACATATATCACCATCCATCATCACTACATATAGAACCATCCTATCATCACTACATATAATATCATCCATCATCACTACATATAACACCATCCAACATCACTACATATAACACCACCCATCATCACTACATATAACATCATCCATCATCACTACATATAACTCTATCCATCATCACTACATATAACACCATCCAGCATCACTACATATAACACCAACCATCATCACTACATATAACATCATGCATCATCAATATATATATATAACACCATCCATCATCACTACATATATTACCCTCTTATCATCACTACATATAACACCATCCATCATTACTACAATATAACGCCATCCTTCATCACTACATATAACACCATCCCTCTTTACTATAGTGATAAACAGAGCTTTATTTTGTTGTCAATTTCTTTAAATTCCAACCTTATTAAACCGTAATTCTTTCTGTATGGTCAAATTTTGATTTGACCTCAGTGAGAGAGCTGTTATTGTCAGTACATCACAATGGTGTTCCGACGCACTGTATCGAAGGTGACTAAGGTGGAGGTGAAGCCTTGCCAGATGAAGGAGAAGGGCCCCCGATCTAACAAACTGCAGACCACAAAACACACTAAGACCCAAAACAACAAGACCCAAAACAACAAGAAGAAGAAGGAAACTACCACTTTCTGCTGTGTACAAAAGGACCAGTACCTGCCATGGGGAGACTACATCTTCACCGGGAAAAAGACACAAAAGAAGCGCTGAACCTACGCTTCTGATATTTAAAAATACTGTAATAAAAAACATATTAATTGATTTTGTTTGTATTATTTATGCTTTTTTTATTTTCATCTGTAAACGTGCTGTTTTGGGAATATATTTTTAGTTACATAATATTTAGGTACAGCAGTTTATTTCACTGTATCTACTTGTTTACCAAGCAACTGGACTTACAGTCTCCGATCGGGATTCTCAAAACAAATATTTGGCATCGAACTCCGTAAGTGAGCTCGTAATCTAGCCTGTAACTTACAGGACCTCAACACGATCAACCTGGATATAGTAGTCGCTATTTCCGGATTGCATGAAAAAAATTAATAATATATGTTTTAATAATGCTTGTTAGACTTGTTTTATCATAGAATAATGAAGAAAATGTTTTGTACATCAACATACTAAAATACAATATTAGTTTTTTTTTACGACAAGAAGAGGCTTGGCTGTTCTATTTCTCGCTTTATGGAAGAGATGCAGCATTTGGCTTCTTACAACTTTTCAAGTAATTTGTACCAAAATAGAAGATTTTTATTGTCCACATTTAGGGTATATTTTTTTTTATGACTGAATAAACTTGCAGATAGACCTTATTAATGTGGTATAGCTGTAAATATCCTTCAGTAATGAAATCCAAATATGAGGTCAAGTGAACATTTTTGCTTAGGACCAAGTTATAACAAGTTATTCTGCCAAGTATCCAATAAGTACCTATGACTCAGAGTTAAATAATACCTAACCTAATCTAAGTTCATCAAACCTAATAAAAAAAAGTGGGGCAAAAAATAAGTGGTAAAGAAATTTTTTTCTCAGAAAAAGAATTATATTCAGAGGTTTTTTATCCTATACCTTCAGTCGTGATTATTTTGATGCAAAATTAGTAAAATGTATTTAACCCTAACACTACCTCACCTTACCTAATCTTACCTTACCTTATCTAACCTAACCTAATGTTACCTAACCTAACCAAGCCGCAACGCTCATGACACAATTGAGTTCTCTAGAAAGTTTTAATTTCATTTTCTTTTTTTAAAAATACATTTGCAGAGACAAACTTTTGATAATTATTTCTCCAACATATCTATAAATCTGTTGATGATATATAAATTTAGGATAGGTTAGGTTTGGTGTGATTAGGATAGGTTAGGCTAGTTTAGGATAGTCTAAGTTAGCTTAGGAAAGGCTAAGTTAGGTTACGATACATTAGGTTAGGTTTTAATCTGCATGATATTTTTACTGAACTTTTAAACGATGTTATAATCCTGGCAGCAGGGTATCGATCACGAAAATAACACTTTGGTAGTTATAACATTTGATAAAGTTTATTATTACTGTAACATGAAACAAATCACTATAGCTGTACTTATCAACCCAGTATTAAATCTGTATTATCTTTGACCATCGCTCATTGGCCAGCTTATCTCTGCACTGTTCTCTGATATAATAAAGTATTGGTGAATGGGAATATTAATCATTTGTGAGTCACTTACTATAAAGGAAACTGTAACGGATTCTATGGATAGTTGGGAATATTTTCACGGAATAAGTCGGAGTAACTCCCCTCTTGCCCAAAAGCGATCCAAGGAGTTAATTCACAGAGCGAAAATCTAGACGAGTCTTCCTTGTTTGTTTTAGGTCATAACAACGAAAAGTTTAATAATGTTTATTACAATGATTCAGGTTTTACTGTAATTCTTCTTTTTTTATATTTTTAGTATTTTGTAGATTTTTTTCACCCAGTTCATTTCTTGTTTAGATTCATTATTGCAATTATTTTTATTACAGAGTTGAATTAAAAGTTTATATCTAAGTATTTTACAGCTTCACAAATACTTTTATAAAATGTTGATACACACAGTGGACAGTTTTTATTTCTTTCTTGTAATACCTCAGTATTACTCTGTTAAATTCTTACCATTTACACCTGACCATTTATTTATTTATTTTACAAATTGTTTAAAGAGAGAACATCACCAGCAGGATACAGATGATGAAGTAA
>NW_024717069.1:0-12352 GCF_018991925.1 Homarus americanus | reverse complement strand
ATCCGTGTGCTTCGTTCAGTTACGTATTGCTTTCTGAAATGAAAACCTAGCACAGTTTCAGAAGTTCATAAGGTATATAACGACAGTATAGAAAATATGTTGATGAATATCATATTACTAGTAACGATGACAAGTAATTAACAAATGAAGCCTCATAAAATCGCCTGGTCAGACAGGGTATATGCTAAGAATATTAAAGAATGTAGAGATGAGTTGAGTAATCCATTAGCGGTTTTTATTTAATAAATTCATTAGAATCGGGCCCTAGTGCCAGAAGCTTGAAACTGCAAATGTAGTTCCGATTTTCAAAAATTGATAAATCAATTGCATCAAATTACCCGTCCCATTAGTCTCACGTCAATCGTAGGCAAGTTGCTAGAGTCCAATTATTGCTAAAAATCGAAGCCACCTTGAAACATTCAACTTAATTCATTCTTCTCAGCACAGGTTCTGGGGAATGGTTCTTGTCTCTGCGGTTATGCTTTCTCAGAAATATATAGGCCGGTAGATAATGATAGAATCATATGATATAATTTATTTAGATTTCAGTAAACATTCGATAGGAGTCCTTGTATTTGTTTATTTTGTACATACTGATATTTTTAATTTATTGTTTATTTGTTAATATATTCTGGTAAAACCGCATGTATTTCAATATACCCCAATAATGAGGGATGATTTTGGTGGGATCTATTCCTTGGACCTATAATATAAGAAGTTGAATTTCTAAAAATTTTGTTACACCCTAAGAGGCCTAGAGATAATGAGAATATATATCTCTCTCTCTCTCTCTCTCTCTCTCTCTCTCTCTCTCTCTCTCTCTCTCTCTCTCTCTCTCTCTCTCTCTCTCTCTCTCTCTCTCTCTCTCTCTCTCTCTCTCTCTCTCTCCCTCTCTCTATATATAAATATATATAAAAAAAAAATATACAAGAATATTCACCCCCAGTGTATTCAAACACTCGCCACCATTAGATATGAGTTCAAGGTCATCTGAGGAAAGACCATGCACAAAACACATAGAGAGTTGTGAACTAAGTCTACCAATATTAAATGCCAATTTGTATCGAGTTAATAGGGACGCAATCATGAAATTAAATATCCAGTTATTAAATTGAAAAAAATTTTAGATCATTTCCCATCTGAAAAATGTTGCATTCATCCTAATTAAGCTGTAAATAAGTCACTCTGGAAAAGTGAACCGATGAGCAAGCGTGGCTGAGGAGCTGTGAGAGGTCAGGACCACCTCTGTGCTGTACCCAGGAGACAGATCGCATACCAGTTAACTTCGTTTATTTAACATCAGTATTATACAAGTAAGTTTATTCAATCTCAGACAAAGCGATAGAGCGGTAGAACAAACAGTGATGTGAGACAATAGCTAACAGCGGGTTTTTCAGGGTTCTGTAGACCCCCCGCAGTATGATAACGTCCACTGGCAGTATGAGAACAGAGTGGTGAAGCAGACTGTATGACCGTCCATTGACCTGGGTCTGAGCCACCTGTTGAGTATGGTTAGAGTTGGAGTGAACCCAGCTGTCTGGGTGCCCAACTAACGATGTGACGCTCGTTTGGGGTCATCAACTCTCCTCTACCTCGGCTCCAATACCACATATCTTCAAGCAGCTTAGTGAAAACCTTTTACTAACAGGAAGCTAAAAGCTTCTCTCAACTGTACAAAAGTCTGAGTGGCTCTCCTTCTGTTTCATGGATGTACTGGGGTTAAAGTGAAGCCAGCTAGGTGATCAGGGGTCTACACTGGGACCAAGAGTCCAGTGAACTTAGAGGTACATTTCCAAGGTTGAAAAGGCTGGTTTGGGCCTTAAACTCACAGTGCCTGTTGGTTGTGCCCAAAAAACTACAGTGCAGGAGGAATCTATATGTTAGGTCAGGAAGCATGGTTCACTGGTAATGGTGAACTCAGTAACTATATAATAGTGATAATATTTTTGTGTGTACTTAATACTATTTTTTCAGTTACTAATGTATGCTGTTATCATTTAATATTTCATATAATTTCAATCTCAGGTATAACCCTTGTTCCCAGAGTAGTGTTTAAGTTAGGGTGAGGTGTTAATAAGTTCTATTTTTATACCATTTCTCAGTACTGGGTATCATTTTGTTGAGTGCCCTTAGGCCTATTCATTGTAAGAGTTATTGATTTCCCTATTTTTTTATAAAATCTTCTCAATGATTGATATTATTTTGTTAAGCCCTTAAGGCCTGTTTCATGAAAGCAACATTGCTTAATACTTTAAATTTATTGTTGTCTAATGAGGCATTGTCACAATTCTAATATTTTCAATATCATGTATGACCTTTATTCCCCAGAGTAGTGTTTTAAGTTCCAAAGAGGTGGGCATAATGGTGTACCATTATTTGATTGTGTCTGTAGTGTTGGAGGGAATATAAGTGTCTAAATTTTTGGTGTGTCTCATTCATCCCAGTCTGGACGCTTCTATCCTTCCACGGGTCACGGACAATTCATTTTGTTTAAAAGTAAATTTAAAGTGTTCCTGAGCTATTTCAGGATTTCAGAAAGGGCGCCCACTGCAATTACCATCTAATAATCTTTATCACCCCAAGTCTAGTGAAATTAAAGTCAGTAAATTCCGACCTGGTACATATATATAACAACAAAATTATGTCTTTGTGTTGTTTATTTGATAGTAACCGCTCGAGGATCTCGGAAACCACTTTACCGATCTGTAGATGATGGTGTTAAATGTATGATGATGATGGATGATGTTTTATTTAGTGAACATAAGAACATAGAAAGGAAACTGCAGCAGACCTATTGGCCCATACTGGTGAACCCCATTTACACCCAACCCCTATTGCTCCCACATGAGCATCCAACCCATGTTTGAAGCAATTCAGCGCATTCGAGTTAATGATGATATTTGGTAACTTGTTTCGTCCATCCACCCTCTGTTTCCAAACCAGTGCTTACCTAAGTCCAGATCATTTTCGCCATTCTTCGCCCAGTGACACAGACTCAATAATAACTGATTATATTTACGTTAATAGACACAGACTCTCGAACCACAAACATAAATGATACACTTCCACCGTAAAGTAACTCACCCTATGATAGCTCTGACAATGACTCACCCCTGACATAAGGAGCCCAAAGGAGTGCTGCTGGACTATGTCTCCTATGAAACTGTACCAAGCTGGAGACGCGGTGCTGAGAGGTAAGTCTCCTTCCCACGACCTCGACTAAGACGAGCGTGACACAAATCTTCAGTGATACGAAATGATGGATGTTGTTATATGTAGAGATGATGGGTGGTGTTATATGTGGTGATGATGGATGGTGTTATATGTAGTGATTATGTTGATGTTATATGAAGTGATGATGATGGATGTGTTATATGTAGTGATGATGGCAGGTGTTATATGTAGTGATGATCGATGGTGTTATATGTAGTGATGATGGATGGTGGTGTATGTAGTGATGATGGATGACATTATATGTATTGATGATGGGTGGTGTTATATGTAGTGATGATGGATGGTGATATATAGTGATCTCAAAATACTCCCAACCAACCCCTATCAGACACAGCCCCGATACACACGTAAAGAATCATTTTCGTCCTATGATTACAGCTATTTTGATCATAGGTTCTCTCATTATGGCTTACTTTTTTCTGCATTAACCTCCATCCGTTACACCACAAGTTGAAGTCATATCCCATCCCACGTATTATAGCTAATTTTAGCCTTTTGCTCTCTATCATTACAGCTTACTTTTCTTTGATCTCCTAACTTTTCTAGGCTGTCCCTTCTAACAAGGGAGGTAGGTAGGTAGTCCATTCTAACGAGGTATGCCAAACTTACGAAATTCACACAGTGGCCCTACGGAAAAGGCTGCCCTGAGGGTGGCGTTTCTGCTATCTACAGTAAATATATAAAACAAAGAATTCTGTCTGTTTGTATGTATTTCCACATGAGAATCTTAAGCTTCTTTACCCATCTGTAGTGATGATGGATGATGTATATGTAGTGATGATGGATAGTTGTTATATGTAGTGATGATGGGTGGTGATATGTGTGATGATCTTTATCTATATAAAACAAAGAAGTCTGTCTGTCTTTGTCTTGTCTCACGAGAATCTCGAAACCACTTTACAGATCTGTAGTGATGATGGATGGTGTTATATGTAGTGATGATGAATGTTTTTATATGTAGTGATGCTGGGTGGTGTTATATGTAGTGATGATCTATATCTATATAAAAAAACAAAGATCTGTCTGTTTGTCTGTGTGTCGGACCTGGGTAATACGTAATAAACTGACCCTAAATCTTGAAAACCCACTACACGATCTTTCACAGAAAAATCTTCACCCCCAGACTTGAACCCCTGTACCCTTGGTAATATAGTCCTCAAACGCGAACAAAATACTATATTCCTCGGAGTTATTGTTGATGGGAAACTTAACTAGAAAAACACACACAAGCCATATACAGTAAATCAATAAACAGTGCGGTATCATGTATCACACTCGACAGTCCTCACTCTCACAGCAATGAAAGAAATCTATCATGATCTTGTTACCAACACCTGATACACTATCTCACACTATGGGGGCCTGGCTCTTCAAAACACAATCTCTGGTTACTGCACAAAGAGAGTTGTATGGACAATGACCTACTTGAAAAAACAGATCACACAAACGAAAAATTTGCATATTGAAATTTTTAAAATTGAAGATATTAACACTTACTAGTGCCTCTTTGTTTACAAATCTATCAATCACTTGCTTGACAATAATTACTCCAGTTCCGAATAATCAGAGATATAACTTAAGGCTCCCAGAGCTACCAAGACCAATTCTATGCACTCCTCTCAGTCCCAGACTCCATAAAATATCGTGGTGAAGGTATGGAACAACTTACCTCAACCCACCCGAGCAATGAATACGCTCCCTCCTATAAAACATCTCAAAAAGAATCCATTGTCGAAGTATTAATATTTCTTGTAACACTTATTATATTTACAGTCCCTGCTTTTATTGTACCACCAAATCCGTTTTATCGGAAATTATCATGCAAATAAATTAGTAATACCATTGCAATACACAAATTGCCAACTAGACATAATCCTGAAAGCTCTGTCCTCTGTTCAACCTTATTACTGCAAACACAACGTAAGTTGTACTGCTCCCCCATTATACTTATGTTTTTAAATTCAACTCTAATTAATATGTATATGTATGTATATATATATATATATATATATATATATATATATATATATATATATATATATATATATATATATATATATATATATATGTAACTGGTATGAATTACTGGACTTTAATTTCTCACTTGACTTGGGTTTATTAAAATTAATAGATGGTAATGGGAGTAGAAGTACTCCCATTGAGAAAAATCTCTGAACCAGCACAAGAACGCTTAAATTACTAAACAAAATGAATTGTCGTGACCTGTGGAAGGATAGTGTCTGTGACTGGGATGAAATGAGACACTGAAAAATTTAGACAACTTATATTCCCTCCAAACACTACAAATACAATCAAATAATAGTACACCAATAATGCACTTTTAACTTAAACTTAAAACACTACTTGGGGAATAAAATTATACATGATATAGAAATTATTAGAAACACAGGCAACAATAAATTTGAAGTATTAAGAAATGTTGTTGCAATCATGAAACAGGCCTTAAGGAAGCTTACAAAATAATATCAGTCACTTAGGAAATGGTATTAAAAATAAGAAATTAAATACTCTACAATGAATAGGCCTAAGGGTTTTCAACAAAAAAATATCAGTCACTGAGGAAATGGTAATAAAAATTAAGTAAACACTCTACAATGAATAGGCCTTTAGGGCACTCAACAAAATTATAGCACCCCAACAGATGCACACTTCCTAACCTAACTAACCACTACTCTCGGGGAACAAGGTTATACCTGAGATCAGAACTTATGAAGAACAATTAGATGCATTAAAAGAATCAAATCACAGTATCACTCTGGTTCCACTTAATGACACAACATTCAAAAACACTACTATCAAATTATTTAAGAAATATTAAACTACAAACGTCAAGATAATATCAGTAACTGAGAAATGGTATTAACTCACACCTGAATAAGGAAGATAAAATGTTCCTCTAGGTATTCCTAGAGTCCTAGACTCACGGTCTCAGTGTGTGTGACCATTAATATACTCAGATAGCCTCAGTGTACTCCCCAGTGCGTCTATGGGCAGGAAGAGAGTGAGCCAATCAGACCTTGTGCAGTTGAGAGGAGCTTTAGCCTCGTTAGCAAGAGGTTCTCACTAAGCGGCCTGGGACATGTGGTGCGTGAGCCGACGTCAGCTGAGCACCCAGACGGCTAGATTCCCTCAAGAGATCCTTGGTACCCTACAACAGTGACAGGCCTACTCTGATCGGTCCAATGGCGACAATCGCCACCCTCAATCATCAACGGCAGTCTCAAACGGCAGTCAACCTCAGTCAAACTCAGGTCAACTCGGTCAACTCCAGTCATGTGGGTTCTGACGGAAACCCTGAAATGAACTCACTGTCAGTCTAAGTCACCACTGCCCTATCTAACCCTGTCTGAGATCGCATGAGACTTACTTGTTATACGCAATAGCGCAACACAGGTGACTAGGCCACGATTATTTCTGTGAGCGAAGGCGATCGCTTGTTTGTATGAATCTCCCCGCGACTGAGAGAGAGGCAGCCGCGTCTTTCTCAAGGCGTTAGCTTAGGGTCTACAGTACGTGACATATTTTCAATTAATAACTCCTTGGGACACCCGTAACATTATTCAGACTGCTAAACGATCTATAATAATTTCAAATTCAATAATAGTCCCTTAACTTCATGAATCGCATCATTATTAATTCGGAAATTACATTTAATATCATATAGGCCTAGTTCCGCACCTTCGCTACGAGCAGGCAGCGCTCTTTCCTCCCAGGACCTTGAACGCTCAGTGTCGCAATTTATGGGGGATTCGAAATTACTCCGAAATTCTGGAGTATTACAATCGACCCCTAAAAAGACAGCACTGTCTCATGTGGCTGAGAAACATACACATGAACCCCCCTAAAATTTTGAAATTTCTAAGGACTGCATCTCACCCCTTACCGTGCTAGCAATGCAGCATTGTCTTCTTTCTCCTTTTCTCTCCCGCAACACTCGACCCCCTAAAAGAAAACAGCACTGCCCTCATGTGCTGAGAGAGAACATACATCGACCCCTAAAATTTGTTCAAGAAACTGCATCTTACCCTTTGCTAAACGCAGCATCTCCTGTCTTTCTCCTTTTTTCTCATAATATATATATATATATATATATATATATATATATATATATATATATATATATATATATATATATATATATATATATATATATATATATATATATATATATATATATATATATATATATATATATGTATATGTGTATATATGTAGGTATGTATGTATGTAAAAAAAAAAAAATATATATAAATAAATAAATAAATAAAAATAATCAATAATAAAATAAATAAATATTGAAGTGATAACCGAGGTAACATTATGAGATGTACTTAAGACTACTATGCTATTGTACTATTCCAGATGATACTAAATGTTATATAATACTTCCTTGAGATAAATGGTATATCAGGTGCCTCAAAGAGAGCTCAGGTTCTCAACTGCCTCAAATAGCGTTAATATTGTTATTATTATCCACCCTGTATCTGTATTTTTGCTTAATAAACTGTTACAATTCAATTCAATTCAATTCAACGAGAATCTGGAAACAATTTCACTGATCTGTAGTGATGATGGATGGTGTTATATGAGTGATAATGGATGATGTTATCTATAGAATATGAAAAGTATCCTCTGTTGTCATTGGCAACATGGTTAAGAAATGTGAATACTGCGGTGCAAAAGAGTACAAATCATACCTGGACCCTCTGCAGTAACAACCTGAGAATGTATGACAATATAAATATAATGAATGAGTACCAAACTAACCTCACCTCTCACATCCACAGACAACAACATGGAGTTTCGTGAATAAATTTCGTGCGGTTGATGGCCTGATATATGACGATCATCCAGCTATGACACAATGATATGAGCTATGTAAATGCCACCTAGGTTAGTGAGTTTGAAGCACAAAAGAGACCGATTCGGGACCAGCACCGTCGTTCACATTCGTTGCACATGGAGGGCTCTATCTACTGTGGGAAGGGCTGTGGCAGCGTCTTTCCGGCATTGGCGCTTGTTTACCTCGGTTTTGCAGTTGGGCTAACTTGAAAGTATTGACAACTTCTCGTGTGGTGCTCCTCCAAGCTTTACGATGTGGAGTAATCGACTCCCAGGTGAGGGGGGTCGATTTGGCACATTTTTAGGTTTGTCTTAAACAATCCTTATACCTCTTCTATTGCCCCCGGCGTTACGTTTACTAGTCATTAGGTGACTGTAAAGTAGCTGCTTTGAAAGTCTACTGTCGTCCATGCCGGTAACTGGCCAGTCCAACGTAGTTGTTCATGGATAATAGTTTGTCTGGATGCTCCCTACAGTTGGTGTTAGGAAGAATACGGCATTTGTTCTCTTGTCTTCCCAGCGAACTCGGAGGATGGAACGTAGACTACGTTGGTGAAAGTTTTCAAGTGCCTTGAGGTGCCTCCTGTATGTGACCCATGTCTCACTGCCATATAGCAGGGTGGGGAGGACCACTGCTCGATATACGTGCAGCTTTTTAGATCTTTCAGCTCTGTACAGCTGAAGACACGATTTCGAGTCTGCCAAGGGCTTGAGATGCACATCTGATCCGATGCTGAATCTCTTCATCGATGTCTGCAGTGGTGGACAGGTGGGAGCCAGATACCGGGGGCATCATTAGAGAGGGTAGTACCGTTAAGCTGGATGGATGGTGGAAGATTATCTGAACCAGGGGCAGGTGAAAGAAAATCTGAGTCTTACCTACATTCACCTCAAGGCCGAACTGTGCATACGCATCTGCGTAGTTGTTCAGGATCTCATGTAGGTCGTGTTCAGTGTGGGCAACAAGGGTGAGGTCATTAGTGCATACTGAAGTTCAGTAATGCGAAGCTGCCGACACCTTTGTTCTTGCCTGGAGTCGTCTTATGTTGAGACCCCTTCACCCGGTACTCGATGTACAGTAGGGAGGCAGCCAAGAAGATGGAAAAGAGAGTTGGATGCAACCCCTGTTTGGATGGGGAAGATCTGACTAGGTGCCGTTGTGCAGGATACTGTTGCTCATGCCATCGTGGAATTGCCTCACAATGGCGATGGATTTTTGGTGGGCAGCCAAACCAGAGGGCTTAACTGTTGACTGAGTTGAAGGCCTTGGTTAGGTCGATGAAAGTTAATAAAAGTTCACGACGATGTTCTCTCCTCTTTCCTGTATCTGGCGGACTGCAAAAATCATGTCAGTGGTGCCACGTGGTCTAAAACCACATGAAGAAGTCTGTTTAGGAGGACCCAGGAGATAATCTTGCCAGCTACGGAAAGCAGTGAGATCCCATGGTAGTTGCCACAGTCTGACCGGTCTCCTTGTTCTTATAAACATTGATACACACACATATATATATATATATATATATATATATATATCATTAGCCTAATAAAGCACACGGACTTCTACGTACAAACAACACTTCAACCCGCCAGGATTCGAACCCGCACGAATTACTGTGACAAACGCAAAACACTGGACCACCAGGATACTAAATGTAGTCATAGACTTTGTTATATTTAACAAAAAGCCTTTCAACGACTTAATAAAAATAAAAAATATATATATATATATATATATATATATATATATATATATATATATAATATATATATATATATATATATATATATTTATATATATATATATATATATATATATATATATATATATATATATATATATATATATATATATTTAAAATCCACAATGAAAACGTAAAGAATGTCTTGAATAAAGACAAAGCTAAGGTGCTCCGTTGTTTCCATTTTCCGTGTGATTTTATCAATATATATATATATATATATATATATATATATATATATATATATATATATATATATATATATATATAAATATAGCCCACACTATACCATGCTGTGTGACAGGTTAATAGGATCAGATTGACTTAACGTAAAAACATTCCATCCTAAAATTATTTTATTCGAAGAGAACCAAGCTGAGACCAAGTATACAACCGGTATATCAGCATATACACTATCTTAGGTACTGACGCTATACCAGAACCAGCATACAATCACCTAAACTTTAGGTGTGTTTGCTTACACAGTGTTAGTATACTTCAGGACTGGTCCTAAAGTATACTAACGCCTTGCAAGCAAACACACCACCTGTATATATTAACGTTATATCAGCATACACAGCACCTGAGTATACTGACGCTGTACAACATCACACCATAATTATTCTGAAATATACTAGCTCGTAATCACTTGAACTGTAGTTAACACTAATGGTCATATACACACGAATATATTGACATATACCAGCATATCTCTAATTTATATATTTAAGTGTAATATATATAATCTGTCAGGAGTGTTACTATTTGTCGTGGAGTGTATATTATGTGTCATGGATTAGCATTTTATTAGTGATGTTATTATGTGTCATTGAGTTTTGTATGTGATGAGGTTCTTATTTGTCGTAGATGTTATTAAGTGTCGTGGATGTTATTATGTGTCGTGGTGTGTTGTACGTGTTGTAGGTGTTATTATGTGTCGTGGAGTGTTACTGTTGTAGAGTGGTATATGTGTTGTGGAGTGTTATTATTTCGTGGACAGTTATCATATGTCGTGGACTGTTATATGTCGGAGTGATATTATGTGTCGTGGAGTGTTATTATGGGTTGAGGAGAGTTATTATGTCGTGGAGTGTTAATATGTAAGGGTGTTATTATGTGTCATGGAGTGTTATGATATGTAGCGGAGTGATACTATGTGTCGTAATGTTATTACGTGTTAGAATCGAGTTATGTGTCGTGAGTATGTACGTGAGGAGTGTTGTGGAGTCCTTTGTGTTAACACGTGTGTAAGTGTTGCTACGTGTGTAGGGAATATTATGTGTCGTGGGTGTTATTATGTGTCATGGGTGTTATTATGTATCATGGAGTGTTATTGTGTGTCGTGAGTGTTATTATGTGTCGTGAGTGTTATTATGTGTCGTGGAGTGTTGTATGTGTCCAGTGCATTATGTGTCGTGGAGTGATATATGTGTTATGGAGGTTATATATGTAGTGGGTGTTATGATATGTGTGGAGTGTTATTATGTGTCGTGGGGTGTTATTATGTGTCCTTTTGTGTGTGTGTAGTGAAGTGTTATTACGTGTTGTAGAGTGTTATTATGTGTCGAGGAGTGTTAATACCATGAGTGTCATTAGAGCAACAGTGTTAAACTGTGTCGTGGAGTGTTATGCGTGTTGTAGAGTGTTATTGTGTGTCATGAGCGTCACATGTGTCGAGGAGTGTTATTATGTCCCTCAAATATTGTAGTGAAGTCTTTTACGTTGTGAGCGACTATGTGTCGAGTGTTATTACGTAATAGAGAGAGTATTATCCCACCCAACAAATGTCCTACAGGATTATAGTAGGAGGTTAACACGTGTTGTAAAGGTTATTATGTGTCGTGGAAAGTATTAGTGTCATAGAGCATCATAGCCAAAAAAAAACAAAAAAAAATGTGTCGTGAGTGTTATGCTCGAATGCTATCATGTGTCCTTAGTGAAGGCCGTAGGAAGTGTTATTACGTGTTGTAGAGTGTTATTATGTGTCATGAGTGTTATTATGTCGTGGAGTGTTATTATGTGTCGAGTGTTATTATGTGCCGAGGAGTGTTATTACGTGTTAGCAAAGAGTGTTATTATGTGTCGTGGAACGCATTATTATATTGTAGTAGAGTGTTAGTATGTGTCGTGGGTGTTATGTCGAGTGTTATTATGTGTCGTTAGTGTTGTGTGTGTAATGAAGTGTTATTACGTATTTATGAGTGTTATTATGTCGTGGAGTGTTATTATGTGTCGAGTGTTATTATGTGTCCTTTGATGTTATTGTGTGTAATTAGAGTGTTATTACATTGTTGTAGAGAGTGTTATTATGTGTCGAGTGTTATTATGTGTCGAGGGTGTTATTATGTGTCCTTTAGTGTTATTGTGTGTAGTGAAGTGTTATTACGTGTTGTAGAGTGTTATTGGCATCGTGGAGTGTTATTATGTGTATTGGAGGTATTATTATGTGTCATTGGTGTTATAATAGTCATGGGTTGCGTTGGGCCTCCGCACAACCCATCCCAAAGTTTGTTTAC
>NW_024717068.1:0-7735 GCF_018991925.1 Homarus americanus | reverse complement strand
GATGACCTAAGCATTAGGGTCCAACCTATACATGTTAAAAGTTATTAATTTTTCTCATGTCTCAGATTCATATTTATTTAAACACAGAATGCAGCATATTTAGTTCCTACCTAGTTCACAATATTTATCACTGATGCCTGTTTAAGTTCATAAATCATGAGATATGTAAGACGTATCGCGATAAGTAAACAGGGATAATCTTTTTATAATTGTTATATAAGAAAAATATATTTGTGCCACACTATTGTGACGCAGATATTTATTGTGTTTTTAATTTCTGTGGGCAGGTATGGATGGCATTTGTCTTGATCTGGTGTATGAAGTAAATATATACAATCTAAATAATACTTTTGTTCGATAAATATCACTAGCTCAAACTTTTAATAGTGTTTTAATGCAGTTAAATGCAAATATTCCACAAATCAGTGTAAGATATATCTCGTGAAGGATAAACACGGAGAATCTTTGTAATTGTTACATAAGAGATAGACGTGTGTGTGTGTGTGTTCACGGGGTGGTGTAATGCGTCTAGTGTATTTTGTTGGTGTCAAGGTGCAAGCATTGCTTGTTTCCTTTAGCTTTCAGCTGTCGTCACTGGCTAGCCCTCTTGGCGAACAGAAGCAAATTGCATAAGTCTTCCCCCGCCAGTACACAGCCTCTTCACCATCAAGACTCCCGTGTGCCTCCTCGTGGCAACACGCCGTAATGGGTGCCTCGTGGGCAAAGTGACGGCCTGACTATACTGCCTCACACGCCTGTACTCACGTAGTTGTGAATAAGTTACCCTTTGTATAGAACTAAACAAATAATGTAATTGAAATACTGTAGTAACATTAGTGCCATAATATCCTGACCACAGGGTTAAATTTTATGACCAGTTGTAAACTGTACTCTGTAATCCTTTCGCTACACAGGATGAGTGTGGGGTGCACAATAAACTAGCTGTTGTAGCGGCAAAATCAAATCGTGGGCCCAGGCTAGACCAGCAGGGATCTCGGAGGTAGCAGTGGGCCCCAGGGGAGTGGTGCATAGGCCCACGGGCGGCATAGATAGTCGGTGCCTGCAGGGATCAAGGCAGCAGTGCACTCAAGTCCTGCCTGTGCGAATGAGCAACCCCTTTCCAGGAGCCACTGCTTACCCACATGGGAGAGGGATGAAAAGGTGCCCTACAAATAGTCTGCCTAAAAGAAAAAACCTGATTGGGAAACCACACCATATTTCATCCTAATGCGGTCAAAAACATGATCATAATCACAGACCAAATAAAAAGTATAAAATAAACAAATCTTATGGTCGTGCATGGAGTGTTAGGACCCTTCTGGATTTTGGCACAAATTTACGTCCTAAAGAAAGAACTGCCCTTGTGGCAAACTGGCTGTCTCGGTATAACATTGACCTAAAAGCCATAACTAAATCCCGGCTCCCAGACAAATGTCAACTCACAGAACAGGGGTCCGAATATAACTTCCTCTGGAAGGATAAGCCTGCTGTGGAGAGAAACTGCATTTACAGGTTGGCTTTGGCAGTTACCATTCCATTTTGCATATGCTAACTGACTTGCTTGTAGGGATCATCAAGTGTCCCACTGACTTATTCACGTCATGCCATCTTCATCGGTGCATATGCTAACAATGGATGCAGAGGATGACATCATGGAGGCCTTTATGCCGACCTTAACAGAGTCTAACCTACATCTTCAGCAGATAAGGTTGTTGCTCCTTGGTGACTTCAATGCCAGATTTAGCAAAAGATGCTGACATATGGCAAGGAACCATAAGGAGAAAATGGACTAAGCAAGTGTAATCCCAACGGCCTACTCCTCCTCAGCAAGTGGACAAATTCAAAAGCTCTGAGCAACACCCATGATCAAAACGTAGCATCTCATTGACTACATCTTTATAGAGATCGCCAAGATTTTTTTATTTATTTTTTATTAGGCACCACCTCCTACATCCTTGGGTAGATTAAATGCAAAACATTTATAGCGCCCAACAGGGAAGCATGCTAGGTTCATGCTTACCTTTATGTCTCCCTGAGTTAGAGGCGTAGAAGCCTGAAGAGTCAATGGTTTATGTCTAAAGTTATTGGAGCTCCAACAACTTGTCCTGAATCTGAATTCGCAACTTTCGATTTACAGCAGGTGCTTACTTTGCTGCTAGGTGAACAGGGACCAAGGGAGGCTGGGAGTGTGTCGAACAACTTTCCACTGGCCCGGGAATCGAACCGTGACATCTCGCTTGCGAGACCGAGCCATACCGTTCTCCCACCGGCGCCTATCGCCAAGATGTGACTCAGACCACTGTGACACAGGTCATCGGCTCGTCAGTGCTAAACTCTCCCTTCATGTCGCCCTAAAATGGAGGAGGCAACAAGATTCCAGAAGAGGCTTTTATACAAAGCTACTTGATGATCCAGCGGTAGCACATGCTTGCAGTAGCCAACAACCTTAAGTCTGAGACCAAAGTTGACATCTTCCTTGCGCATACCTTGCAAACTAATGAACGAATGGTGGAAAAATATAGTGTAAAAGGCAAAAAATAGCTAAAAAATTAAAGACGTATGAAATTTTCAATAAAACTAGAACAATATGTGGCCCAACTATTCATGGCGTGGGCCCCCTCTGCTCATCAGACAGTAAATCCCTAATTAAAGACGAAGAAGGCAACCATCATTGCTGGAAAGAGCACTACCATTCGCTGCTCAACTAAAACATCGATGTGGATGGCTAAGCTACTCAGTAGGTTCCTCGGCACCTAGAGCTGACCCACCTTAGCTATCCTTCATCCCTGGATAAGATAACAACTGCCATCAAGAGGATGAGAAATAACAAATCCTCAGGGCCTGATGGAATTCCAGCAGAGGTTTATAAAGCAGGAGGACCTCTGCTTACCAGCTGTCGCCCACTTGCTCCTGGATAATATATGGGAGAAGGAGAAAATCCCCCAAGATCTTAAAGGAGCGTCGATCGTTAATATTTAAAAGGAAAAGGGAGACTGGTCAGACTGTGGCAACTACCGAGGGATCTCGCTGCTGTCCGTAGCTGGGAGGATTGTTGCTCATGTCCTCCTAAACAGACTTCTTCCTGAGGCGGAAAACTTCCTCCCAGAATCTCAGTGTGGCTGTAGACCAACACGTGGCATTACTGATATAATCTTTGCTGCCCGCCAGATACAGGAAAAGTGCAGAGAACAGTGTCATGACTTAAACATGGCCTTCATTGGCACACAATCTGAGTTTTCCCCAATCCAAACGGGAGATAAAGAGGCGTGTGCGCTTAACTCTCTTGCCATGTTCTTAGCTGCCTTCGTCATTTAATTTAATTTTACTGAGTGGTGGACATCCATTTACCGGATAGAATGCTTTTTCAACAAAGACGGCGCCAGTGAAGAAGGTCGTCAGGAGCTTCCATTGGAACAATCAATGCGCCTGGGCGGCTTTCTGGTCTTAAGGTGAATACAAGTAAAGGCTTATATTCTCTTTCAACCTGCCCTGGTTCATTCACCTCCTGTCCATCCAGCTTAAAGGTATAGCCTCTCTAGTGTTACCACTTCCATTACATTGTTTCCCACCTGTCCACCACCGTGGATAACGATCGAAGATTCAACGTCGAATCAGATGTGCATCTCAAACCTTTGGCTGTAGTGAGCTAAAATTATCTACTAAGTTGTCCCCATCAGCAAGAATCACGGTGCAGCAGTAAACTCAAATTGTAGCGCATAGGCCCCACCGGTATGTGGACACACCTGGCTTCTCAACCATTGCCCCCACTCCATTACAGATGCGTTGATGGGGTATAAGGATACAGGGTAAGCCAGTAAACCAGAACGGTAAATTTGCAGTGAGGCGCACATCAGGCAGACATGCTTGCAAATCTAATAAGAGCTCGCGGCGGAATAAGTGAAGGGTGACCAACACAAAACCTAAAACTACCAGCAGATGAAGGTATTGCAAGATGGAGAGGCTATGGCAAAACCTAACAAAATGGGCTGCTCGGCAGTCCATTGCAACCCTCCTCTCCCCAGTTATTTGCAGCTACGCGAACCACTGGATCAGAAAAAAAGGATAGCCAGGAATGTTTAGTTGCAGTCTGTGCTCTTTGTTTCTCCCTAAGCCCCCAAAAGTCCGGCGACAAACGAGTGGCGACAGTATTGAGCAGAAATATGATTACTGGAGTCTCTGGTCATAACTCTGCAGATGGTAGAGCATATTTAGAGGTCTTTTATGCACAAGATCGAGGGCAGCAGTGCAATATGGTCCTGTCTGTGCGACTGAGCAACCCTTTCTGCAGAACTACTATACTCCTGCCACACATGGAAGGAGGCTAGATAAAATTAACAAATATACCCTGCCTCAAAACTAACCTGGCTGGGCAACACACTTGTGGGAGTCATCCCTAATGCAGTCGAAAACATAATCACAGATCAAAGGCAAAACAATTACATATGACCTTTTTATGATCGCTGCTTCGCCAGAATAAGGCCCTTCTGGATATTGGCACAAAAAGAGTGTCCTAAAGTAAGAACCGTCCCTTGAGACAAAATAGCAGTCTCGATACAGCATAGGCATAGCAGCAAGGGTCGCTATACTTTCTTCTGGAAGGACAACGCCTGCTGGAGAAACCGCTTTTATGGAGTTAGTTTTGATACACCGATGCATCTTATAGGCTATTAAAATGCCTTAACGAGGGTCAGCAAACGCCTTATGACCCTCAGAGAGTCCCCTTCAGACTTCTTATGTTATACCTTCTTCATCAGTGTATACGCCCCAACACTGAATACAAATGATGGCATCAAAACACTTTATGCAAACCATGACAGAAACTTCTTGCATCCCCAGAAAATAAAAGATTATTGCTCCCAGGCGACTTCAATGTCACGTTGGCGAACCGACTTAAGAGCGAAACCACAAGGAGAAACCGTGTGACCAAAATGCCAATCTCAAAGGCCTACTCCTCCTCAGCAAGTGACTGAACACAAAGTTATAGAAACCAGCCAAACACGATCAAGCAGTAGAACATGCTTTCCAAGAGAGCAGCTTGTTGGGCTGATAAACTACCAACAACAAAAACCTAAATCATTGAGTGTCGAATAGGGTATCTGAACGTTATTAACGCAAAAACCCGCAGCGGACCCGAGGCCAGATCGAATAACACAGGAATTGGTTTGATGAAAAAATGCTCAGGATTTTGACGTACTCGTCAATGTTAAAAGTGCTGTCTTTATGACTGGAAAAAACTCTCAAAAATCCAGACCGGCTTACCTACACAGAAAAGTGATGGCCCAGCACAAACCTTGCGACCTAAATGATGAATGGTGTAATAATTAAGTTTATAAACGCAAGAAGTGCGGATCAACTCATGAACCCACAAACTCATAAAATTCATTGCAGCAATGATGTCCTACATCCGACAGTAATTCCTCATTAAAAGACAGAAACAGGCATCCGTCAGCGCAGGAAAGATCACTACCATTCCCTGCTCAACCCGAAATACCGATGTGGTGCCTTACTCCAGTAGGTCCTTCAGCATCCAGGCTCCACCTCCATCACGATAAGAAGCTACTGCCATCAACAGATAATAACAAACCACAGGGAATGTAATCCCATCCAGTTTACCTAACCAGGAAGGACCTCTTCTTACCATCGGTCTTCACATTCTCTGGAAATATACGTGAGAAATCCCCAATATCTCTAAAAATGCCTCCATTGCAATATTTATAAAACAAGAGAGATACCGGTCAGACTGTGATAACTATAGCGGGCCTCCCTTGTCCATAGCTAGCAGAATTACCGCACAAGGTCCTTCTAACCAACTTCTTCTAAGGGCTTCCTCTTAGAATCTCAAAGTGGCTTTCTCAACATCATTGGCATCACTGACATGATCTTTTCCCACAAGATACAAGAAAAGTGCAGAAAACAACGTCATGATTTGTACCTGACTTTCATCGACCCACCAAAACTCGACTCAATGAGCAAAAACCCTCTGCGAACCCTCAATAATTTGCTTCACACAAAAAATTCATTGTTAGCCAAAACGCTCACGAAGGCTCAGCAGTGTCCTGCACAAAAACACCCAGTCAGAGTTCTTCCCCAACAAACAAGGTTAAACAACAGTGTGTACTGGCACCCTCTCTCTTTTCCATACTCGTGAATTCCTTCCTTACTCGTGCCAATGTCAATTTAGCCGGCAGGGTGGACATCCAGTATCCAGATGAAGGACTTTTCAACATACAAGATAATTCCCAGGCAGGAAAAAGTGCGGTCATTTCCATTACGAACTTCAGTGCAGACAATCCCCCCCCCTCCCCCGGCTTCCATTCCTGAACACGTCCTACAGGAAACAAATATCTAACAAATGCATATACACTTCAGCCAAGTAGAAAACATGTACGACTCAAATTCTCTTTCAGCCTACTCTAGTTCCAGGTTAACAGTACTACCCTCTCTAATGCTACCACTTTCTGTCTCGCTCCCACCTGTCCCACCACAGGCATCAATCGGATGTGCTTCTCAAGCCTTTGGCAGACTCCACGTATATCGATCAGTGATCCTCCACACCCTGCTGTACAGCAGTGAGACATGGGTCACATACAGGGGGCCCCTTAACTTTCACCAACGTAGTCTACCTTCCATTATCCGAGTTCGCTGGGAAGACAAGATAATAAATGCCAGTATTCTCACTGATATCAGCTGTAGGAGCATCGAGGCTGCCATTAACTAGGAACAGCTACGTTGGACTGGCTATGTTATCCACATGGACGACAATAGTCTCCTAAGCAGCTATTTTACTGTCACCTAAGGAATGGTAAACGTTACGCTGACGGGCAACGGAAATGGTATCAGGATAGTCTTAAGACAAGCCTGAAAATCTTCTATATTGACCCTCCCCCTTACCAGGAAAATGTTCAGTCCGCACCGTAGCGCTTGGAAGAGCACCACACAAGAAGGTGTCAATACTTTCGATTTAGCCCGACTGTATACCGAGGCAGACAAGCGCCAGCCCGCCACCTGTGCGATATCAGTGGCCCTGCAGGTCCCGTATCCGAGTGACAGCAAAATGTTGTTATTATTATTATTATTATTATTATTATTATTATTATTATTATTATTATTATTATTATTATTATTATTATTATTATTA
Organism: Homarus americanus; assembly: GCF_018991925.1. Taxonomy (NCBI): domain Eukaryota; kingdom Metazoa; phylum Arthropoda; class Malacostraca; order Decapoda; family Nephropidae; genus Homarus; species Homarus americanus. Next base: position 597 of record NW_024717068.1, on the reverse strand, counting down.
TTATTATTATTATTATTATTATTATTATTATTTAGTGTGTGTGTGACAAATACATTCTGCATGTGTGTTTGTATGGTCTATATGCATCTCCATAGTCTTGGAGATAGAGTGCTAAAATTCGGGAGGGAGGCCCAAGTGCACCTTCTTGTGTACGAGCTGCGGGAGGGTTTTACCGGGGATGACCAAGACCCCTCACTCACGGTTTGGATGCATTTCCACAGTTCTGAAAATACTGTAGGTGGCTGAAATTTGCATGGAAGGTGTGAGTAGCGTAAAGGATTGTCGTGCACTATAATAGTGATCAGTTCCCTCCATGGGGGATAGGTTGTCCCAATAGGGGACGACCATATCCCCCCACCCATATGTTGAATGTATTTCTTCAGTCTATATCGAAAATTTGAATTTGGTTGGGAGGTGCGAGTGGCATAGAGGGTGTTTTGCACTATCTCCTGTTTTTTGTTTGTTTTTTATTATTGGGCAACCCCCCCACCCCCCTACATCCTTGTGTAAGGTGAAGCGAAGAAGCGTTTACTGCGCCCAACAGGGAAGCATGCTGAGTTCATGCTTGCCTAATGTCTCATGAGTTAAGGGCGTAGC
>NW_024717067.1:0-7680 GCF_018991925.1 Homarus americanus | reverse complement strand
ACACCCTGGATCATGGTGCTAAAGGGGTACCCGGCCCTCACACCCCAGGTCATGGCACTGAAGGTGTGCCCGAACCTCACACCCCGGGTCATGGTGCTGGAGGTGTGCCCGAACCTCACACCCCGGGTCATGTCACTGAAAGGGTGTCCGGCCCTCAAACCCCGGGTCATGTCATTGAAGGGGTGCCCGGCCCTCATCCCGGGTTATGTCAATGAAGGGGTGCCCAGCTCTCACACCCCCGGTGATTTCACTGAAGGGGTGCCTGGCCCTCACACCCAGGGTCATGGTACTGAAGGGGTGCCCCGCCCTCACACCCCGGGTCATGGTGCTAATGGGGTGCCTGGCCATTACAAACCGGGTCATGTGAAGAGGTGCCCGGCCCTCACACCCCGGTTCAAAACACTGTAGGGGTGCCCTGCCCCCACACCCCGGCTCATGTCACTTATGGGGTGCCCGGCGCTCACACCCCGGGTCATGGTGCTGGAGGGGTGCCCGGCCCTGACACCCCGGGTCAAGTGAAGAGGTGCCCGGCCCTGACACCCCGGGTCAAGTGAAGGGGTGCCCGGACCACACACCCTTTTTCAATGCACTATATGGGTGCCCGGCACTCACACCCCGTTTCATGGCATTTAATGGTGCCCATCCCTCACAACCAGGTTAATGATACTGAAAGGTTGCCTGGCCCTCACACCCCAGGTCATGTCACTGAAGGGGAGCCTGGCCCTCACACCCCGGGTCATGGCACTGAAGGGGAGCCCGGCCGTCACACCCCGGTTCATGACACTGAAGGGGTGCCCGGCCTCACACTCCGGGTCATGGTGCTGGAGGGGTGCCCGGCCTTCACACCCCGGGCATGACACTGAAAGGTTGCCCGGCCCTCACACCCCAGGTCATGTCACTGAAGGGGTGCCCGGCCCTCACACCCCGGGTCATGGCACTGAAGGGGAGCCCGGCCGTCACACCCCGGTTCATGACACTGAAGGGGTGCCCGGCCCTCACACTCCGGTTCATGGCACTGAAGGGGTGCCTGGCCCTCACACCCCGGGTCATGGTGCTGGAGGGGTGCCCTGCCCTTACACCCCGGGTCATGTCACTGAAAGGGTGCCCGGCCCTCACACTCCGGGTCATGGCACTGAAGGGGTGCCTGGCCCTCACACCCCAAGTCATGGTGCTCGAGGGGTGCCCGGGTATCTACACCCCTGGATTCATGGCACTGAAAGGGTCCCCGGCCCTTACACCCCGGGTCAAGGAGATTAAAGGGTGCAGCCTCACACCCTGGTCATGGGTTCCAAGGGTGCCCGGCCCTCACACCTCGGGTCATGGTGCCTGAGGGGTACCCGGCCCTCACACCCCGGGTCATGGGGTTGAAGCGGTTCCCGGCCATCACACCCCGGGTCATGGTGCTGATGGGGTGCCCGGCCCTCACACCCCGATTCTTGGCACTGAAATCGAGCCCGGCCCTAACACTCTGGGTCATGGTGCTGAAGAGGTGCCCGGCCCTCACACCCCGATTTATTTCACTGAAGTGGTGCCGGACCCTCACTCCCCGTGTCATGTGAAGGGGTGCCCGGCCCTCACACCCCGGTTCGCAGCACTGTAGGGGTGCCCGGATCTCACACCACGTTTCATGGCACTGAAAGGGTGCCGGGCCCTCACACCCCGGTTGATGACACTGAAGGGGTGCCCGGCCCTCACACCCCGGGTCATGGCACTGAAGTGGTGCACGGCCCTCACACCCCGGGTCATGGACCTAAAGGGGTGCCCAGCCCTCACACCATGGGTCATGGGGTTGAAACGGTTCCCGGCCCTCACACCCCGGGTCATGGATCTAAAGGGGTGCCCAGCCCTTACACCCCGGGTCATGGTGCTAGAGGTGTACCCGAACCTCACACCCCGGGTCATGTCACTGAAAGGGTGTTCGGCCCTCAAACCCCGGGTCATGTCACTGAAGGGGTGCCCGGCCCTCACACCCCGGGTCATGGCACTGAAGGGGTTCCCGGCCCTCACACCCCGGGTCATGGTTCTGGAGGGGTGCCCGGCCCTCACACCCCGGGTCATGTCACTGAAAGGGTGCCCGGCCCTCATCCCGGGTCCTGTCAATGAAGGGGTGCCCAGCTCTCACACCCCCGGTGATTTCACTGAATGGGTGCCTGGCCCTCACACCCCGGGTCATGGCACTGAAGGAGTGCCCCGCTCTCACACCCCGGGTCATGGTGCTAATGGGGTGCCTGGCCCTTACACCCCGGGTCATGTGAAGAGGTGCCCGGCCCTCACACCCTGGTTCATAACATTGTAGGGGTGCCCTGCCCCCACACCCCGTCTCATGTCACTTATGGGGTGCCCGGCGCTCACACCCCGGGTCATGGGGCTGGAGAGGTGACAGGCCCTTATACCCCGGGTCATGGTGCTGGAGGGGTGCCCGACCCTCATACCAAGGGTCATGTCACTAAAGGGGTGCCCGGACCTCACACCCCGGGTCATGTCACTGAAGAGGTGCACGGCCCTCACACCCCGGGTCATGGACCTAAAGGGGTGCCCGGACCTCACACCCTGGGTCATGGGGTTGAAGCGGTTCCTGGTCTTCACACCACGGGTCATGGAGCTGAAGGGGTGCTTGGCCATCACACCACGATTCATGGCACTGAATGGGTGCCCGGCCCTCACACCCCGGGTCATGGCACTGAAAAGGTGCCCGGCCATCACACCCCGAGTCATGTATCTGAAGGGGTGCACGGCCCTCACACCCAGGGTCATGGACCTAAAGGGGTGCCCGGCCCTCACACCCCGGGTAATGGGGTTGAAGCGGTTCCCGGTCCTCACACCACCGGTCATGGAGCTGAAGGGGTGCTCGGCCATCACACCCCGATTCATAGCACTGAAAGGGTGCCGGGCCCTCACACCCCTGGTCATGGCACTGAATAGGTGCTAGGTCCTCACACCCCGGTTCATAGCTCTGTCGGGGTGCCCGGGCCTCCCACCCCGTTTCATGGCACTTAAGGGGTGCCCGGCCCTCACACCCCGGCTCATGGCACTGAAGGGGTGTCCGGCCGTGACGCCCTGGGTCATATCACTGAAGGGGTGCCCGGCCCTAACACCCCTGGTCATTGCACTGAAGCGGTGCCCGGCCGTCACACCCCTGGTCATGGCACTGAAGGTATGCCCGGCCCTCACACCCCTGGTCATAGAGCTAAACGAGTGCCCAGCCCTCAACCCCCGGGTCATGGCACTGAAGGAGTGACCGGCACTCACACCCCGGGTCATGGCACTGAAGGAGTGACCGGCCCTCACACCCCGGGTAATGGCACTGAAGGTATGCCCGGCCCTCACACAACTGGTCATAGAGCTAAACGAGTGCCCGGCCCTCTCCTCCCGGGTCATGGCACTGAAGGAGGGACCGGCCCTCACACCCCGGGTCATGGCACTGAAGGAGTGCCCGGCCCTCACCCCCCGGGTCATATCATTGAAGGGGTGCCCGGCCCTCACACCCAGTTCATAGTTTCAGGTGCCTGGCCCTCACACCTGCTTTCATGGCACTGAAGGGGTGCCTGGCCCACATCCCGGCTCATGCACTGAAGGCTGTCTGCCCTGACGCCCAGGCCATGTCACTGAAGGGGTGCTCTCACACTCTGTCCATGGCACTGAAGGGGTGACCGGCTCCCACACCCCGGGTCATGTCACTGAAGGGGTGCCCGGCCCTCACACCCCTATTCATGGCACTGAAGGGGTGCACGGCCCTCACACCCCGGTTCACAGCACTGTAGGGGTGCCCTGCCCCCACACCCCGGTTCACAGCACTGAAGGGGTGCCCGGCGCTCACACCCCGGGTCATGGCACTGAAAGGGTGAACGGCCCTCACACCCTGGGTCATGGACCTAAAGGAGTGCCCGGCCCTCACACCACGGATCATGGGGTTGACGCGGTTCCCGGCCCTCAGCACCTCGGTCATGGTGCTGGTGCCCGGCCCTCACACCCCGGGTCATACACTGGATGGGGTGCCTGGTTCACACCCCCTGGGTCATTGCACTGAAGGTGCCTGTCCACACCTGGCCGCGGTGCTGAAGGGGTGCCCGGCTTTCACACCCCGATTCATGGCACTGAAAGGGTCCCCTTCCCTCACACCCAGGGTCATGGCACTTAAAGGGTGCACGGCCCTCACACCCCGGGTCATGGACCTAAAGGGGTGTCCGACCCTCACACCACGGATCATGGGGTTGAAGCGGTTCCCGGCTAATAAACCCCGGGTCAGGGTGCTGGAGGGGTGCCCGGCCCTCACACCCCAGTTCATGTCACTGAAGGGGTGCCCGGCCCTCACACCCCGGGTCATGGCACTGAAGGGGTGCCTGGCCCTCACACCCCTGGTCATGGTGCTGAAGGGGTTCCCGGCTTTCACACCCCGATTCCTGGCACTGAAGGGGTGCCCGGCCCTCACACCTCGGGTCATGGTGCCTGAGGGGTGCCCGGCCCTCACACCCCGGGTCATGGGGTTGAAGCGGTTCCCTGCCATCACACCCCGGGTCATGGTGCTGATGGGGTTCCTGGCCCTCACACCCCGATTCTTGGCACTGAAATCGAGCCCGGCCATAACACTCTGGGTAATGGTGCTGAAGGGGTGCCCGGCCCTCACACCCCGATTCATTTCACTGAAGTGGTGCCGGACCCTCACTCTCCCGGTCATGTGAAGGGGTGCCCGGCCCTCACACCCCAGTTCGCAGCACTGTAGGGGTGACCGGACCTCACACCCCGTTTCATGGCACTGAAAGGCTGCCGGGCCCTCACACCCCGATTCATGACACTGAAGGGGTGCCCGGCCCTCACACCCCGGGTCATGGCACTGAAGGGGTGCACGGCCCTCACACCCCAGGTCATGGACCTAAAGGGGTGCCCAGACCTCACACCACGGGTCATGGGGTTGAAACGGTTCCCGGCCCTCACACCCCGGGTCATGGTGGTGGAGGGGTGCCCGTCCCTCACACCCAGGGTCATGGCACTGCAGGGGTGCCTGGCCCTCACACCCCGGGTCATGGTGCTGAAGGGATGCTCGGCTTTCACACCCCGATTCATGGCACTGAAAAGGTCCCCGATCCTCAAACCCCGGGTCATGGTGTCTGAGGGGTGCCCGGCCCTCACACCCCGGGTCATGTCACTAAAGGGGTGCCCGGCCCTCACACCCCGGGTCATGTCATTGAAGGTGTGCACGAACCTCACACCCCGGGTCTTGGTGCTGGAGGTGTGCCCGAACCTCACACCACGGGTCATGTCATTGAAGGTGTGCCCGAACCTCACACCCCGGGTTATGGTGCTGATGGGGTGCCCGGCCCTCACACCCCTGTTCTTGGCACTGAAATCGAGCCCGGCCCTAACACCCTGGATCATGGTGCTGAAGGGGTGCCCGGCCCTCACACCCCGGGTCATGGCACTGAAGGTGTGCCCGAACCTCACACCCCGGGTCATGGTGCTGGAGGTGTGCCCGAACCTCACACCCAGGTTATGTCACTGAAAGGGTGTCCGGCCCAAACCCCTGGTCAAGCAAAACATTGAAGGTGCCTGGCCCCTCACACCTCCCCGGGTCATGGTGCACTGAAGGGGTTCCCTGGCCTCACACCCCGGGTCATGGTGTTGAGGGTGCCTGGCCTCACACTCGGTCATGCGGCACTGGAAGGGGTTCCTGGCCTCACACCCCGGGTCATGGTGCTGAGTGGGGTGCCTGGCCCTCACACCCAGGGTCATGTTACTGAAAGGGTGCTCCGGCCCTCATCCTGGGTCATGGTGCTGGAGGGGTGCCCGGCCCTCACACCCAGGGTCATGTCACTGGAAAGGGGTGCCCGCCATCATCCTGGGTTATGTCAATGAAGGGTGCCCAGCCTCACACCCACGGTGATTTCACTGAAGGGGTGCCTGGCCCTCACACCCCGGGTCATGATACTGAAGGGGTGCCCCGCCCTCACACCCCGGGTCATGGTGCTAATGGGGTGCCTGGCCCTTACACCCCGGGTCATGTGAAGAGGTGCCCGGCTCTCACACCCCGGTTCATAATATTGTAGGGGTGTCCTGCCCCAACACCCCGGCTCATGTCACTTATGGGGTGCCCAGCGCTCACACCCCGGGTCAGGGTGCTGGAGGGGTGCCCGGCCCTGACACCCCGGGTCAAGTGAAGGGGTGCCCGGACCACACACCCTTTTTCAAAGCACTGTATGGGTGCCTGGCACTCACACCCCGGGTCATGGCACTGAAGGGGTGCCTGACCCTCACACCCCAGGTCATGGTGCTGAAGGGGTTCCCGGGTTTCACACCCCGATTCATGGCACTGAAGGGGTGCCCGGCCCTCATACCTCGGGTCATAGTGCCTGAGGGGTGCCCGGCCCTCACACCCCGGGTCATGGGGTTGAAGCGATTCCAGGCCATCACACCCCGGGTCATGGTGCTGATGGGGTGCCCGGCCCTCACACCCCGATTCTTGGCACTGAAATCGAGCCCGGCCCTAACACTCTCGGTAATGGTGCTGAAGGGGTGCCTGGCACTCACACCCCGGCTCATGGCACTGAAGGGGTGTCCGGCCCTGACGCCCTGTGTGATGTCACTGAAGGGGTGCCCGGCCCTCACACCCCGGGTCATGGCACTGAAGTGGTGCCCGGCCGTCACACCCCTGGCCATGGCAATGAAGGTATGCCCGGCCCTCACACCCCTGGTCATAGAGCTAAACGAGTGCCCGGCCCTCACCCCCTGGGTCATGGCACTGAAGGAGGGACCGGCCCTCACACCCCGGGTCATGGCACTGAAGGAGTGACCGGCCCTCACACCCCGGGTCATGGCACTGAAGGTATGCCAGGCCCTCACACCCGTGGTCATAGAGCTAAACGAGTGCCCGGCCCTCACCCCCCCCGGGTTATATCATTGAAGGGGTGCCCGTCCCTCACACCCAGGGTCATATTACTGAAAAAATGCCCGGCCCTCACACTCCGGGTCATAGCTCTGAAGGCGTGCCCGGCTCTCACACCTCTGGTCATGGCATTGAAAAGGTGCTCACACCCTGCGGTCATGTGAAGGGGTGCCTGGCCTCACACTCTGTCTATAGCTCTGTAGTGCCCCGCCCACACCCCGCTTTCATGGCACTAAAGGTGCCCGGCCCTCACATCCCGGCTCATGGCACTGACGGGTTGCCCGGCCCTGACGCCCAGGGTCATGTCACTGAAGGGGTGCCCGGCCCTCACACCCCTATTCATGGCACTGAAGGGGTGACCGGCCCCCACACCCCGGTTCATAGCACTGTAGGGGTGCCCGGCCTTCACACCGCGATTCATGGCACTGAAAGGGTGCCCGGCCCTCACACCCCGGTTCATGACACCGAAGGGGTGCCCGGCCCTCACATTCCGGGTCATGGTGCTGGAGGGGTGCCCGGCCCTCACACCCTGGGTCATGTCACTAAAGGGGTGCCCGGTCCTCACACCCCGGCTCATGTCACTGAAGGGGTTCACGGCCCTCACACCCCGGGTCATGGACCTAAAGGGGTGCATGGCCCTCACACCAAGGGTCATGGACCTAAAGGGTTGCCCGGCCCTGACGCCCCGTGTCATGTCACTGAAGGGGTGCCAGCCCTAACACCCCTATTCATGGCACTGAAGGGGTGCACGGCCCTCACACCCCGGTTCACAGCACTGTAGGGGTGCCCGGCCTTCACACCCC